>NC_030677.2:168106766-168411788 GCF_000004195.4 Xenopus tropicalis
TGGAAAGGCCATCTGCTATAGACTCCATTATAAGCAAATATTTCTAAGTTTTAAAAATGATTTACCTTTTCTCTGCATTAATAAAACAGTACATTGTACTTGATCCCAACTAAGATATGATTAATCATTAATGGAGGCAAAACAAGCCTATTGGGTTTATTCAATATTTTAATGATTTTTTGCATACTTAAGTTATGAAGAACCAAATTACGGAAAGATCCCTTATCCGGAAAACCCCAGGTCCCGAGCATTCTGGATAACAGGTCCCATGCCTGTAATTCGAAGATGACCACTTACATGCTTACTGACATATGAAACAAAATTCCCGGATGTATTCAGGTGGACCCCTTCCTCAGACAGGTCTTTGATAATAGTGTTTGCTGTAGGAATGGTACATTGTATATTTCCAATGATAAACAGAGTTGCCGTGATCAGCTGCAGGCACTATCTATGGTAGGTGCTCAAGAATAGATCATAGTGAGCCTGTGGAGCTGATTTATTAATACTAGACATATTTGCATTTTGTAAAATAATTTTTTACACTTCTGCCCTGCACTTTTCTAAATGGCTACAGGTCTCTGCGCTTTAGAAAGGAGCACAGAGACCTGTGTGAACCTGTATATAGGCATAGCATTTTGTGCCACTTGGTGCTCCAGCACTTGCATCCACAGTCATAGCCAATAAAATTGTAGCTTCCCAGAGCAATAGTTTTTTGGCTGCTGGGGTCAGTCACCCCCCATTTGAAAGTTGGAAAGAGTCAGAAGAAGGCGGCAAATAATTCAAAAACCATAAAATCTGAAGACCAGTTGAAAAGTTGCTAAGAAAAGGCCATGCTATAACAAACTAAAAGTTAACCTGAAGGTTAACCACCCCTAAAATGTTTCCTGCTGCCTCCTATTCTGTTCAGTGAGCATCACGTGAAAGTTCCAACAGTGGTGATTTGTAGGCAATTATCACCAGAAATGCATGCAGATAATGTGAGGTGATTCTTGCCTGGAATATGAGACAGGGTTATAATCACAGTGTTGGTATAACCCTTATTCCTATTGAATACAGGTGTTTAAAGGCAGTGACAGTGTATGAGAATTGCCCAATGTACAGTACTATAGGCCTTAGTCCTTCAATTGAAAGAAGTTTTTGTTGAGGAAAGGGCCTAGACAGTAGTCCAAAAAGTCACAAAAACATTAAAAGAAGTCTTGAAAAATATTACCCTGCAAATGTTTTGTATTGTGGCTTATGAACCATACCAACAATCTTACAAGACAAGAACTATTATGTATATTATTGACTTTGAAATCCCCAAACTCACAATTTTGGGCCCAACAATTGAGTCTTATGATTTTATACAGAACAAAACTTTTTAGGGCATGTGAGAGATTTCATTTATTGTGCTTATTTCAATAGAGTGTGATAAGTTTTGATCAGTCCACTGCAAATTACAAAATGAGAACTGATTGCTTGTTGCTGTACTGTATTAATAAATCAGCCCCTGTATAACATCTTCTCGCATACATGGCCACCTGCAGTGGCCCCCCTCCTCCACACCCTGAAACCACAGCAAGGACACCCCGTAGAATGGCCCTGGTCCTTCAGTACTGATGCTGAAAATGCATTGGTTTGCAGTAGGGTTGGCGGCTGTCGCAACTGTTGCCTAGACTTTTGGTCCTCTGCTCCCTGGTGGCAATTGAGGAATAGAAGTAAAGCGGCTGCCTACCCTGCTGCTCAGCTCTGCATTTTAAGTAAGAGTAGGGCTGTTCTGGGGGTGGTTCTTGCAGAAGGATGGTGGGTCCTTGCTTGCTGAGAGGTAAGGGGGTGGGGGTCCAGTGCAAGGCCCCCAATTAAAGTTCACCTTTTGTTCTCCTTTAAATAAAACTGTTTCCCTAAAACATATGCTATAATCCTCAAACTTTTCTTTTTAAAAATATTTCATTTTTTACAATCCTAATTAGCGCTGAACAGTTTTCTATTAATATATTCCATTTTTATAACAAAACTGCTTTGGAGGTTTCTTAGCCTTTTTTTAAGCTTTTCTATCTCAATCACTCAGCTAATTAATCCTTTTAAAGACCCAGAATCTGCAGTGATGTAAACAGCGGGTTTCAGACAGGATCTTGAACCTCTGTGGTCTAATGAATCTCAGCCATAAAGTCTGACAAAACTGCTTCTTTATACCAATTAGGAAGAATACTTAACTGTTTGATTACATTTCCCTATGCCAGCAGTATAACAATTATTGTAATATGTCATCCACTGCAAAAATATGGCCAATGCAAAAAATTATTTCTTTGCTGAAACAATTTATCCTTTGCAAAAATGTAATACCGCATACCAATTTCTTTTAACCCAAAGAAATGTTTAGCGACTCTAATGGCCCTGATTCCCTCTACCTGTCCAGAAAGGGCAGAACTGCACAATGGGGTTGGCAGCTGCCGTTTCTGGCATAGTTTCTTGTCCCCAAGGAGGTGGTACACTGAAAGCCAAGAACAGATCAGCTTCAAGAGTGCATGTTTCTATTCAGTTATCAGCACCAGGGACAGGCATAAATGAGACTATAAATTGCTTTGCCTTTACTGGTCTAGTTAGTTAGGGGGGCAGGGCTACTTGGGGGAAATGTAGAGGTCCCTGTGCATAGGTCCTTTGCAGCATTTTAGTTCTCTTGTGGTATTTAGGTAGATTGTCCTTCTCTTTCAACACCCTCAATTTTTGTGTTTTTTTTTTCTCTTTAGTAGCATCAGTAGAAATTGCTGTTCAGATTTCTTTCATGTGTTCTGTTCCAGGAATACAAAATAAAACATTTATAAATGGTATAGTTCAGGTATCTGTCGTCTTTTACAGGGAATTCTAGCAGCAGCATCTTAAAATGGTCACATACATATGTAACCATTTTGCTCTTCAATTTTTCTGCTGAATTGTATAGGGTGCTGTTTGCACCAAGAGCATTTTGTCAATAAAAATACATTCTTATACAAATTCTTATACAAAAATATTCCCATTACATAGAATGTCTCTACATATGTAGTTGTGGCCATATACACTAGTAAAAACATACAAAATACATATTTCTAGTAAAACAAAACACAGGCAAATTACTGAAACAATAAGCAGGTTTTAATTGGAGTCTATATACTGGTCTTTCTTCCTTATGTCCCCCTTCCACACACATAACATTTGACTGTAGGATTTATTTTACAAGATGAAAAGCTTCCAGCTTTGCTCCACAAGGCTGCATCATCCCTGACGCAGAGGATAATATCTGGCCTGCTATAGAGGATGCCCTCTAATATCCTCTGTGCTATATAGCAATAAACATGAACTAAGAACATACAAACATTTCCCAAAAGCTGCTATTAAACATTACAGATTCTTAACTGTTTTTTTACAGATGTATGAGAAATATAATTCTGTACTGATTCTGTGGCACAAAAATGATCAATTGATGTTTCTAGGGATTTTGTAGTTTTAAAATGAATTTTAAAAAAAGCACACATATGATAACTTCAGGTGATATGGTTATTCCTATTATCTTTCACCCTAAGCCTTCATTACAATAGGCCTCATATTCCCTTATTAACAACTGACAAACTCAAAAAGTCAATAAAACATAAGATTCTGATTGTATCATATTAACAGCCCCCCAAAAATTAGGGGGGGGGGGTAGTGAGTAAAAACTCACAGTTGCTTATATATCTGCAATACAGTTTTCCTCAAATGAGTGATAGAGTAGCTGATGCATTTCATATTGCATTGCAGATAAATTGGGTTATTGAGAAACATCGTATTTTACTGTTATTGAATGGTTTGTTATTGCTTTATTTCACTTAAATTGACAAACTGTATGTTACACGTTAAAGGTATGTAAGAATTTTTTTACTTCCTGTTACTATTGCATAAAATCAACCTGGGTAATTTATATTTATATATTTTACAGGGGTTTAAATTAAATTGTGTTTAATGAAAGCAGAATAAAGTAAAACATTAATTTACAAATACCTTTAGTACATTAATTATATGCAAGATGAGTGCTTGAGCAGGGTCCTATCCTATATTGGTTAAGCTTCAAGCTGAGTATCTAGTACTTAATACCTCATTACAAAAATATCGGTGCTATATTTGCATAATTGGATATGGTACAGACAATTACACAAATGTACAAGTTGCTGTGCTTATTTATTATAAGGAGGTTTAGAATTCTGACAGATTGCTCATTTTACTCTCTGCGTTAGTTTGTTCTAGAGCAAGTGGATATAACTCAGCCGGAGAATGCAGCCTGGTATGACCGATATAAGTACGACATTCCCGTTTTTCATCTGAATGGACAATTCCTAATGATGCACAAAGTAAACATTAAGAAACTAGAAAAGCACCTTGGTAACCTGGAGCAACAAAATAAATAACATTGACAAAACGGACACTTTTCTTTACTCTTGTCTCTTTGAAACTAGAAATTCTTAGTGCTTCATGAGTGATGTGCATTAGTCTGGTTAAACTCTCCTAGTTTTCTAAACGCTTGGAGTTTTCCTCTAAAAAAGAAGTATCATTCCATGACCATCATTATTCACTGATACAACCACAGAGAAACAACAGCCGAAGGTGGGCCTAGACAATATTTTAGCTACTTTTAATGCTATTTATGTACAGTAAGAATACAGTTTTTTGGCCGATGTCATGCACAACTGGAATTATATCATTTAAATCCAAAGATTGCTTTGCATTATTAAATTATTAAAAAGATATTTAGCAGACAACATATAGGCAAGGTCAAGTTCCTCTTAGCCCAAGAGACCTGCATCAAATACATAATACATGCCAGTTACATACTAGTGACAAAATAAGAAGGAAGCCAGTCAGAGGCCAACAACTAGGGTAGTCTTTCCCTAATCCCTTTCCCTTGTAAATTGTTCCTGTTCTCACCAGGCTAGCGAATGAAGGAATGCATGTAGGCTTGTAAAGATGTCAAAAATATTTATTATTCTGGAGATATTCTGTCATAAAAAGAAGTCCCTTGTGCACCTCTGTTTTATTGCCCTCCATCTGTAGATTGGAGATTCCCAGTCTGTTGCCGTCTAGCTGAATCAAAACTCATATATTCTATAGCATATTTTACACTGTTGTACATAAAAGTTGAAAGTAAAAGTTTGGGCACCAGTTGGCAAATAACAAATTTAGTTAATTTTGTAAGTGAAAAGTTGAAAAACAACTACTTCAAGAATCAGTGTGTTAAGAAAGAACATATTTGCAAATGTTAATAAAAAGCTGCAGCAGACTGCGATGGCCTCTCTAAAACCTTGTGGTAGGATCCATCCCCTTAAAGGGTAACTATTGTGAAAATTAAACTGTAATATAACCTTTATTACATGAAAATACTTATTAAACTATGAAATTATTATTCTTCGTTTAGAAGAAGGGAGGTTCCATTTAAATATTCGGAAAGGATTTTTTACAGTGAGAGCTGTGAAGTTGTGGAATTCCCTCCCTGAACCAGTAGTACTGGCTGATACATTATATAGCTTTAAGAAGGGGCTGGATGGATTCTTAGCAAGTGAGGGAATACAGGGTTATGGGAGATAGCTTAGTACTAGTTGATCCAGGGACTGGTCCGATTGCCATCTTGGAGTCAGGAAGGAATTTTTTCCCCTCTGCGGCAAATTAGAGAGGCTTCAGATGGGGTTTTTTGTCTTCCTCTGGATCAACTAGTAGTTAGGCAGGTTATATATAGGCATTATGGTTGAACATGATGGACGTATGTCTTTTTTCAACCCAACTTACTATGTTACTATGTAAGTATAATCAATTAAAAATTCTGTCCTGTTTCTTCAAGTTAATCAGTATCCCTCTCTGAGCAACTTGTCACATCTTCATTCATGCAGAATCCGGGTCAGATGTATTAAAGATAACTCAAATAACCAACTCCAGCACAAACAAAAACTAAGGAAATAACTGACGCTGGCACAAATCCTGCATCTAAAGTGAGAGGATTTCCATCACAGTTGTTTTTAGGGTAGTTGGAAAGAGGGGTGCCTGCCCAGAGAATGTATTAGAATGTAATGTATTACTAACCGTCAAACAAAATCTGGCTCCATCTACTTCATGAAATAAAAATAGAGAAAGATTGCAGAGTGGAGGATAGTGAACAGTAAAAATGTTTTAATTGATTAAATTTAGAAACTTACATTCTATTACGTTTTCATTTTTGTGATTGATCCCCTTTAAGAGTTCAAATATAATTTCATCTGTCCATAGTACTTGTTTCCAAAGGGCCTTTTTTTCAAATACCTCAGGTGTTGACATTTGTGATGAAGATGCAGGTAAGGCTTCATGTTGTTGGCTCTAGATTGAGGTATTGGCTGAACTGGACTCATCTGACATCATGTGTACTGTATTAAAGGAATTCTTTTTATTTGTGCAAAAGACAGGATTATTTTACCTATTTTTGATGCAACAAACCCAAAACAAAAATACACAATCTAAAAACTGTCAAGGTAGTGTAGAAGTCAATGGCAGGTGTAACCCTTATTTGGCTGTGAAAGCAGGCAATACCAGCTAGATAGGCTTTAGAGCATGGGGTACATAAGCCTCTAACACACAAGATGGGCTTTCGCTATGTGGAAATCTTAGAAGCTTCAGGTCTCGCCGCAGACACGGGCCCTGCTTGAGCATGCACAGTTGAAGCTGATTTCCTGATAGGCCCAACTGCAGGCCAGTTAAAGGGGCTTTTATAGCTGGCGGGGTGTAGTTCTCCTTTAAAGGAGAAAACCAATTAAGATGCAGATTCTGTTACTTATACAGTGTCCAAAGACCCTTCATTTAGAAGCTGCACTGTGACACTAATCATATATACCAGTGCTGTCCAACTGGCGACCCGCGGGCCCCCCTCTGTGTGCCCCCCCACCTGTCTGGCTGCTTTGATGGTTTACCCTTGTGTAAGCTTTAAATGGTTTCAGTACTGAGATTAACTGCCCCCCCCTGCATGGTTCACACCTCAGATTCAGGCTGTAATCCTCCTGTATTGTTTAAATATGTAATCCCCTGTACTGTTCACACTTTTTAATCTCTGCATTGTTCACCCCCTGCAGTGTTCACACCTCAGACTCAGGCTGTAATCACTCCCATTGTTTGTCTGTTCACACCTCAGACATTGTATGTACTGCCTGGCCTATGCTGTCTGTGTGTAGGCAGCATAGGGTAGGCAGAGTATGGCACATAGGCAGCATAGGGCAGGGAGGGTATGGCACAAACAGGCAGCATAGGACAGGGAGGGTATTGAACACACAGGCAGCATAGGGCAGGGAGAATATGGCACACTCAGGCAGGGTAGGGCAGAGTATGGCACACACAGGCAGCATATGGCAGAAACAGGCATCATAGGACAGGCAGAGTATGGCACACACAGGCATCATAGGGCAGGCAGAGTATGGCACACACAGGCAGCATATGGCAGAAACAGGCATCATAGGACAGGCAGAGTATGGCACACACAGGCATCATAGGGCAGGCAGAGTATGGCACACACAGGCAGCATATGGCAGACACAGGCATCATAGGGCAGGCAGAGTATGGCACACACAAGTAGGTGCCTGTGGGAGGTGAACCTGGCAGGGGTTTGTTAGTAGTTGGAAATAGCCATTAAATGGTCCCTAAGGTGTGTAATTATATGCTGGGGGTTGCTGTGCTATCCACAGAGGAGGAGTCATCATATGGATTTTAGGGTGTGTCTTAATATGACATAATATAATTCTTTCACATATGAATGATGGTTGATATCCCTGCAGTGAGGACCAAGCATTTGGGATTTTGCTGCACTACCACCATTGTGATAAAATGGGTGTGGTTTAAAAGGGGGGAGTGGTCAAAACTGGCTTCCATTAGCGGCCCTCCACCATGTATGCGCGAGAAATTCCGGCCCTCAGCACCACAGAAGTTGGACAGCACTGATATATACTATAACATTGGAGAGCTGCAGTAGAACACTCACAGGGATCTGCTTTGTATTTCCATAACAATCACACAAGTAGTAGAGGAACTCAATGTTTCATCCCCAACCAGAGCCAATTTAGAAGGAAGCTGCTGAGAGCCACCACTTCACAATGCTCTTACTTAGCATGAAATTCAAATTCACATTTAGTGTGATTGCATTGCTCAAAGGCTCAGCACGAGTGCATACAGACCAGTCGTGAATCAAAAGATGGATGATTGGGGGTCGATTTTCCTACATAAACATATATTGACTTTATAGAAAGCAACAACCAGAAGAAATACTGCCATATTAAACTATCGCCACAAGATGAAGGTTGTGGAAGCCGTTGTGGCATTGTTGCAGCCATATTGCTCCTGGCAGTGGAATGTTACTTATCCCAGGATGAGGAACCAAGATGTGGAAAGGCATGTTGTATTAATGGGGAGAAGGAGTGCTTTTGTCCGATGTGGTGATTTTTCAGGGCAACTGCAATATACATCCCTAAAGCAGCTTTCTGGTTATAAATGCTTTTGTTTTCAAGCTGACTATAAGCAATAAATAAATAGTGTACTCAAAGATGTATGATATTGCTTTATGCACAATAAGTAGCGACGCATAAATATTTAATGGAATACTGACACGTAATAAACCCCATATAATGCCACAAATGGGCTTATTTTGCAATTTTTGAGTTTGCGAATTGGAGAGTTTTTTTCTACTTAAAAATTAAAAAAAAAAACTCGAATGTAGGCTTATTTATGAAAAATTTGAATCTGAAAAACTTTTTAGAAAAAAAAAATTAAAATGCCTTGAATTTGTGAGTTTACAAACTCAAAAAAACCCCCACAAAAATCTCAAATTGCAAATATGGCTTGATTTTGCAGAGCTAATATACACCTCTGTAAATAAAATAAATAAAGCAATAAATGAAACTGCAACTGCTGTACTGGTAAATGTGGTACCAGTACAGCAATGGGTGAGAGTTTTGATATGTATATGTATGCCAATTGTAATACCCGTTTTGTAGCATACTTATTGACCTGGTCAGTTTGTAATATTCAATATTTGGGCTGCACCATTCGTCCTTTAAAATGCAGAATGTGGGAACATATTGGACAAATTGTGTCTAAGAGTGGCAATAGTCCAGTTTTGAAACATTTTATACAGTGTTGCAATGGTGATGTGTCCCAGTTACAGATACAGGTGATAGAGTGATGCCAGATGAAAGAAGCAGAGATAGATCCACTAGGTTACTGCGTTTGGAGGTTAAATGGATTTTTAAGTTAGGTACACGTCAGCCGAAAGGATTAAATTCTGTTTTTGACATCAGTTGTTATATTGCCTCCAGCTGAGTAAAACCCTTTGATATAGTTAATATTTGATATGGTTAAGTTTACAGCAGGTCCTCTTTATTCGCATTATTTAATTGCAGTTTCATTTATTGCTTTATTTTATTTACAGAGGTGTATATTAGTGTTGAATGTTATTTGTTTACAAATAATAAGTTTTGTCATGTGATGTATTGTATCATGTTATAAGGAAAAGAGAGGAGAGGATAAAAGAGAAAAAAAAATTGTGATGTCACTAATTGCACTTTTATAAAGTTGTGATCTTTTGTATGTTACCCATGCCTATGATTAAGTGCGCCTGTGCACGAAACTTGTTAGGCTTTGTCTTTTAAATGATCAAATAAAATTGGATTTTAATTGACTCCTGTGTATGGTCCTGGTGTATGAGCACAGCTATTTTTTCATGCATGGTTGCTTACCATTTCAGGCTACGGGTTTGGGGCTTTTGCACCTGGACCTGGACCACCACAGTGGTGAGTTACTTGCCTGGCAAGTCTTTGTTTTGACTTGATTTTAACCTATGTTTGAAGCTTGCGACTGACCCGGGGTTATACAGTATATACACCCGGGTCACAACCAGGGCCGCCATCAGAAATCACGGGGCCCCTCACAACAAAATTTTCTGGGCCCTCCTCCTCCCATGCCCTGCCCCCCAATGCCCCCCCCAGTGATCCCTCCCATCAGTAGAAAGGACACACAAACATTGGTAGCCAGGGCCCCCTAATACATTGGTGCCCAGCAGCAGTGCCCCCATAATACATTGGTGATCAGTGTGCCCTTCAGCCCCCTTAATACATTGGTGCCCAGCAGCAGTGCCCCCATAATACATTGGTGCCCAGCAGCAGTGCCCCCGGCTCTAGGTTACTGTATTAACTTTGGGTCGCTAGTGATTAACAGTTATAATTTAAAGTTTAGTTTATTACTTTGGGTTGTCTTTTTTTGCTATCTGAGTTGATTGCAAGGTTTTATTCACTTAATGCTTATTAAAGATTCACATTTTTGAACCATAATTCGAATATTGGGAAACTTTAATTCAAGCATTGATAAATCACCCCCATAGTGTTGGGATTTTCTTTAATATTAGAAGTTTATAGTCCAATCTACTTTGCCTTGCTTAACACACCATGTGTCATAATAACTAAGATGCAAAAAGCATATTTACATAGCAACATTGTGCATTTACAAAAAAATTGTGCCATTAAACTATCATACTGTTCAAATGGTTATCAGAGAGAGGAAACCCTGCTGTATCAGCCAGTGAGCCATATATATATTAAAAATTAGCTAAGGTAGCATCTAACTGCTCACCCAAAATTCTACCATACAGCTTGAAAGGTAAAAATGCTGCTAATTAACAGCATAAAACAGCAACGTCTGTGGGATATAATGTAGATAATGAGAGGCTAATGTGGCTGCTGCACTTACAATGGCAGTTTTGTTGAAAATAGCAGTGAAACATGGTGCTTTTAATAAAAATCTACAGTTTGTATTGATGTTGGTATATATAGTTTATGTATTTGAGTGTATAGATAGGTCAGTATAGGTTTGTGTGTGCTGGGTTTACTTGGAAGGGTTGAACTTGATGGGCTATGATGTAACTATGGTAAAAAACAATTGACACCTCTTGAATATGTCATTGTTATTTATTGTGAATCTGTTATTCGTTTTGTTTTCAAAATTTAAAACTTTGGTAAAAGTTAGTCAAATCTCACATTTCACACTTTCTCTTCCCCTACTCACTTGGGGAGCTGGTGAATTATAATGGTGACTAAATGCAGGTAAAGGAGGTGCATCATGAGCTATAGATGAGTGCAGGTCTGTTGAGCAGCAGCATACCTGGTGTATACAATGGCTACAAATGCCCGTATGCATGTGTCCTAACAACCACTTGAGGTATCATAGTCTGGATGTATTTGTGTCTGTTTATACATGTAGGGGCTACGTAGGTGTGACGTGCCAGTGTAGTTATACTGGACCCTGTACAGTCCGGTGCTTCCCAAAAGTGACTGGGAATCCTTTTGATCTGCCCATCTTGGCCTGGGGAAGTCATTACACACTTGTTGCTGCAGGCTTGGGACATGAGCAGCTTGCTCACTGGTTGCAGTGCCATGAGCTATTGCAAAGCCTGCTGAGACGAGTGTTATTAAAGTTCTTATTCTTTCCCCAGAGCTGTCATTGTGGGCATGATCTTAAACTTGTCTGTCTTTTTTTTTTATCAGGTGATGATCAGCATCATATGCTTGTCGCTTGGTTCAGATATAATGAGACACAGAGACACAGGTGCTGGATATTTCAACATCAGCTTCATTTCTTAATTCATTCTTGAAATAAGTGGATTTTGCATTAAAATTCCAATTGGTATGTATTTTGCAACACCTGATTGTCGTGGCCCCAGGCAAAATGCAGGTGGAAACATTTCCTCATAAATACTTAATTTCTCCTCTGGCTTTGAGTCCGGCTCTGTAGGTAGACCCGTTTCTCACTCTATAGTCATGAGGTAAAAAGTACATAACATGCTGGAATATAGATCTGTAAAGGTTCTTGCTATAGCACTAGTGATGCATGGTACACAATGCTCCTGAGTTGGTTCTAACTTATTGTATATAAGACAGGTAAGTACGGCACTCAGCATACACTTACATCAAGTGCTAAGCAGGTACAAGACAGTACAGTACTCTAAAGCAGTGATCCCGTACCTGTGGCTTGGGAGCAACATGCTGCTCACAAACCCCATAAAGGTTTCTCCCAGTGGCCTCAAAGCAGGTGCTTATTTTTTAATTTCTGGCTTTGAGGTAAGTTTTAGTTGCATAAAAACCAGGTGTACTGCTAAACCTCCTCCTCCTATACTCTGCAAGTCCACATAGGGGCTACCTAATAACCAATCACTGCCTCTATTTGGCACCCCCAGGTACATTTTTCATGCTTGTGTTGCTCCCTACCTTTTTTTTACGTATGAATGTGGCTCATGGGTAACAAAGGTTGTAGTATTGTCACAGTGCAGAGATCATCTTGCAGGCTGCATAGGATCTGGATACCTCTCCTGTGCTCCTTCAGGTAACCTGAGGGCAATGGAACATGAGGGGCGACTCAAATTCCCTTCTCAGATTGTTGTATCTGATTTGGGTCAAAGCTAACTTGCTGTTCTAGATACAGTATAATTGGAACATTATGTTGATTTTCCTAAGGAATGCATGTTAGTTTCACTGATGGCACACATCTTTTAAAGTTTCTGGGGGATGGGGGCTTGATGGCCAGAACTAACGCAACCTGGATAGAGAGAGAACACTATAGCATTGTGATGGTTATTAGAACATTTCATATATAGCTGTCCTTGTCAGTATGTCAGATTTCAAAAAGTAGAATTTCTCATAATTGACCAACGTACCACACTTATCATAGTGTTTAAAATTTCAATTTACAGGCTACTTTATGATCCATTTGAATTCCTTCATTGTATAAAATCAGGTAAAATATCTCAGTACTCACATTAGTACCTTGGTCACATTACTTCCCAAAAGTGTCAATAAAATCATGTCTTGATGCAATGCGCAAAGTCCTAATGTGGTGGGTATAGGAGTGGGGGTGTATCCTGGAGACAGGCCAGTAGCCAATAAATGGAACCTGTGCAATTTCACTTGCGACCTTCAGTGCGTTGTGTCGCCTTCTACTTTCCATAATGATGGATATGTATATACAATGACAATGTGATCATTATTAAACAGTTCAAAAAAGTGAGTTTCTTAAGGTGCTTTTTAAAAATATGCATCATATGTGTATTTTGAGTTCACTAGAGGTCATAGAATGTAGCTTGTAAAACTAGCAAGGAAGGAGTTAAATAATTAATGTAACTTTCTCCCATTTATTGGTTCCTGAGGGTTGTGCAGCAGCAATTGGTGGCTGCGGTCGGCTCTCTGTACTACACACTACACTCATTGATTATATACTGTATGTTATCAGCATATTTGGCCAGACAATGTCTGTATTGTAATCCCACCACCCCATAATGTCTTGGATTCTATTTATAATCTATCCATCAGGCTAATATTTCCTTTGCGAGCAAACTCTTTTTTTTTTGTTAAAGGTATAAAATTACCAATGCCCAAGACTCAAGCATGAAGCAATGAATATGATATATGTGTGGTCAGTGCAGAAAAATGATACCATCTGCTTAATGTTTATCATTAAATGCTTTAATGGTTAATCTATATACCATCTTTCACCTTAAGTTCCATAAACTATTTTTGCATTAGACATGGGAAAATACAGAAAGAGATGCACTGTATAGCATGGGGAACATTTAGCCCCTTTATCTTGTAGGGCTCAACCCCTAGAGCCATGAGGCGCCAGCTGGACTTCACTGAGAATTTGGTTCCAGCAATGTAAAAAAGAGATTTCAGTACTATTAATTTGACAGTTCATGCTACATGGAAATTCCCCCTATTTAAGTGTGGAGATTGCATGCTTACTTATGCAAAAAGCATATTTCAATGTTCACTTTTAGTAATATAAAATTGTGCCATGCAGAATGTTGGGTTGGGTCCTGATAAATTGGAGTGGGAGTAGTTCCCTTAGTATGAAAGATGGCAGATTCCCAAAGGTGATAAAAAAGGAAGCCCACATGTGTTCTCTCTCTTTGGGTTCCCCCACTTGTTGGAGGTAGGCCCAGTATAGGAGAATTAAGTGCCAAGATATACTTTGTAATAGTCACTCTAGGAGTGAAAGATAGGCTTGGGGTTAGTTAATAAAATATACAGAGGCTTCAAGGAGGAGACCGGGAGGGCAAGTACCCTGTGGTGACAAGGCTGCCAATAAAGGGACTCAAGCAGTTAGGCTGGTGGCACATGGGGAGATTAGTTGCCCACGCTAAACCTTTGCTACCACAGGCAACTAATCTCCCTGAAATGCCTTCCAACGGCAACAATGTGAATTGCTGGTGGGCATATATTTTCACTTCGTTTTTCCACAGTCCCTCGAGGTTTCCTAGTCAGGCGATGCCTAATCTCCCTGTGTGCCAGTGCCCTAAGGCTCAGGAATAGAGAGATATTTGGAGACCACCGTGAGGTTTGCCTATCACTGGGGATTGTGCACCAAAAGCAGGTAATACTACCCCTGGGGTTTTGTGAACACTAAATCTAAAAGTCTGTGAGTATTCATTGGAAGCATTTACTGATTGATCTTTGTAACATCAAGTTGGCACCCACCGAAAAGAGAAGTGTTTATAAATAAAGAGTTCAATTGTTTTTAATAACCACTGGTGTCCAAGTTATTTGAAAGAGCTAGTTTTTTGTGGGATCAATGTGGTTAACCATTCCTCCACAGTACAGCATGAGCCCACCTGAGAAGAAAAATCCTGCGTAACATTGCCTACCATGAGTTGCAAGGAGTGAAAACATAATTTTGCTGGTAAGGCCTCACCTTGAGTATGCAGTTTTGGGCTCCAGTCCTTAAAGGAATACTTTCATGCATCAGTTAATGAAGCTTCTCCAGCAGAATCCTGCATTGAAATTTGTTTTTCAGAAACGCAAACAGATTGTTTTATATTTAATTTTGAAAATTCACGTGGAGCTAGCCATATTCTTCATTTCCCAGTGTGCCACATCCATGTGACTTGTGCTCTGATAAACTCCAGTCACACTTTACATGCCACTTTCATAGTGATTTCTTCTCATAATGCACTTGCCTTGCCACACTATTCACATTTCCCTTCACTCGCCACAATCTTGTTTATCATGCTTGGACGTTGCGCCAGATCCTCTTTTATGGCACATACACGAGATGTAAGGATGATGCAAAACTTGCCTTGATTATGATTTCTGCACAATGAGGCATGCCTGCTTTTCATAATCATGAATTTCAAGAATATACATTATATAAGCACATTATGCTTTGGACTTCTGTACCAGCCCAGGAAAACCCCAGCCCTCTAGCAGGGAAGATCTGTACCCCAAAAATTCCCCCAGTAGCTCCCAATCTTCTTTTCTGCTGATAAGGCTGATTAGTAATTTACACAGATAATTACTACATTGCAGCTCAGAAACCAGTGCAATTAGCTGTAGAATTTAATAATCCTGCAGCACCAGATTATATAACAGGCTAGACTGAGTACAGCATGGTCACATGAATTTTATATTTCAGGACACTGACAGGGTGGCTTCCGCTTTTAAGGTGGGAATATGAATTGATTCCTGTTAAGAAGGGAGGCTGATTGGATTTTTAAATTAATGCTTTTTCCCTAGAGGTATGAATTGGGTCCCTATACTGTATGTCCATTCATTGGTGTAACATTCTTATATATTTGAATATTTGTGAATTAATAAACCAATTTCATATTTGATATTATTGTATTGATATTTGAAAGGGTATATTCCCCGCTTTTGTGATTAACTGGATTCTGCACTGTGCTGTTTTTAATATATTTTTTTAATCTGCTTTTTTTCGATATGAAAATGACTTGGGGTGTTAAACTAATTGGCTATGTCTTTTTTCATTCTTGATACAATGATTTGAGAACCAAGGATCCCATTAAGTGTGAGTCTTGCTGTATTAATCCCTGAATAAAGTTAGTTTTTACTTGACATTAGTATTTATTTTTTTTTTATTTCCATATGCATACTCTATCAATGTGCAAACACATTATGATAGAAAGATAGGAAAGATATAACCAAGAGAGTCCTCCAGGGGCAACAGAAAAGCAATAACTGGGGAATTATGTTAAGCTGTCGTTATATAGGACATTAATAATATTAATTTGAGTATAAGAAGACTTTCATGAACCCCCAGCAAAAATTATTTTAGGCCACTCTACCACTGGCAGGACCCAAGATCTGCACCACAGTTATCACATTTGTGCTGCAGGTTTGGCCTTATGGGTGGGGGGTTGCAGGTCCGTTCCAGCCCCTTTGCAGTTGGGGGTCTGCTCCACCTAAACTTCCCACTGGTTTTCACTTGTCTTCATGTGATACCCTGTTTCTGAGGAACTCAGCATTGCTCTGGCACAGATCTATTCTTGTATCATATAACAGTTTGATAAAAATGGGTTGTAAGTAATAACTGAACTTTATCTGTTAATGTAAACTAAACTGATTTCCTTATTCTGCAAAATGTGTAGATATTCAGATTAGTATATCCAGGAAATTACGCTAGGAGTCTGTGCTGGTGTCTTCTTACCATGGTAATTAATGATGCCTATAGATAAGACTTCTAATTTGAGTTAAGATGTTGGAAATTGAGGGAAATGATGGCATGATATAGATAGCTGGGCTGCAGGTATTTATTGTATGTCTTGGTTGCTGGGAAACTGGAAGCTGCTGTTAGATATTGCGCACTGATAATGGCCCTTCTGCAAACACTGCACGAGCGCTATTCTTGTAAGGATGCATTTAGCTGTAATGCCATGCAGGTTTTATTTCAGCATACACCTCCATCTCTGGAGAATCAATCTCATTTCTTCTTATTTATTTATTTTTTGGAGATTTCATTTTCCTGTATTTCCATTTCTACAGTTAGAAATAAAGTATGCGCCTACTGGTTCTTGGTATTGAAATATTTACTGAAAGATGAATTATTGCTAATCATTAAAGTGCAATTTTCATTTATCAGGTTTATTAGTTTTTTTTGTTTTTTTTAAATCCTGTTTAAGTGTGGTTATGTTTAATCTGCAGCAGAGGGCACAGGACATTACAGGTGACACATTCTGTTGCATATTTTATCATATTTATCAGGAAAAATTGCTAATCTGAAAATGTTCTCATATAGTGCAAGGTCTTAGGAAAAAAAAGACTTTGGGACCTTGTTAGAAATTGCTTTGCAGAGAGGAAGGACAACGTGATAGAAATTATAGACCCAGTATTGCCAAAACATGAAAGAGTTTTAAATGCATTATATTATTATACACTAGAGCCATGAATATATTGTAAATTATATCCATTCAAACAGTGCTTAGTGATGTCATCAGTTATAATCAGTGCTTAGTGATGTCATCAGTTATAATCATTGCTTAGTGATGTCATCAGTTATAATCAGTGCTTAGTGATGTCATCAGTTATAATCAGTGCTTAGTGATGAAATTTCTGTCACATGACTCAGTAAAACTTATTATTATAATAATAATATACCCACTGTTGAAAAATATGAGGTGTATAAGTCACCTCTGAGTTCCGTGACTTGTATAAAAAAGCACTTGGGCTTCAACCTCAGCCTTTATAGGGTCATGGAATTCCTTGGTGACTTATAATACTCTTATATTTTACAATAGGGGGTAAATTATTCACCACATAAAGTATTGTTATTTTGCATTGGTAAAGCATTTGCTTAGAAAGTTTGTATAAATAAGCAGCTATGTAGCTATGGGGCTGCCATTCAGTTTCTATTCAAGTTTTTATAGGGCTGTGGGACCCACATTTTCATAGATAAGCTGTTTAATACAATGATAAGGTAAATTGAGTCATGGTTCTCTACACACCTATAGGATGCAAGGGCTCAGATACCAAAGAAGTGTTCTATTAAAAATGCACAAAGGACACAAAACCCAAAATGCAGTGTTTCTCACAGAATTTCAGAATTATTGTAGGCACCCACTAAATAATATGTATCACATATTTACCAAAGCGGGTCAAAAATTTAATCTGCTTTGTTAAATCTGTTTTGTTTTTTTACAGGAATGCCAATAACAGCATTTGCATGTGATGCACTGGACACAAGACAGTAGCTAATGCTAAACCCACAGGCATCTCTTGTTTTTGTAAGTTTTTATTTTCATTTTCAAGGTTAAAAGGGGGGGGGGGGTACATAAAGGAAGACGGATAAGGGGAAAAAAGAACCAATAAACATCAGTAGGAAGTATAGCAGTTCTTATTGCAGTATCTTGTACATTGTTCTATACATTATGTCACATTTGGCTTATACTTTAGTAGTATTACGTTGTGGGGGGGGGGAGCAGGTAGTAGTACATACATTTTGTTGGATAAATTTGTTGTTTTGTTTTATTCATCTATTGTTATTACTTATAAATTTACTTACAGGCCTTGTGCCAAATCTGACCATACTTTTTCAGTTTTCGTTCACCCATTTTTTATAGCTGTCAGTTCTTCCATTTTCTTTATGTCCTCAATTTCTTTTATCCATTCTATCTTTTGTGGTATATCTGGATTTCTCCAGAACTTGCTGCCTGTAGTAAATGTATGATTAACTTGTCTTTTATTATTTTTTGGTTTTTCTTATCTAGGTTAAAAAGAACCATTTCTATACAGTTGAAGTAGGACTTTGGTCTTAATTTTCATATTGCTTCAATACTTCTTTCTAGGATGGTTTGATTTTGTCACATGTGTACCAGATGTGGCTGTAAGACCCCTCAGCATTATTACATCTCCAGCATACCTGTGGTACGCTGTTATAAATCTTATGTAGAAACTGGAGGGTTCTATACCATCTGCTGATGAGCTTAAAGTGTGCCTCTTGTGCTCTGTTAGATCTAGCGCCTTTGTGTGCCTTTATAATTATTTTCTTCCACGTTTCACTTTGTAGATTTATATTTAATTATTTTTCCCATTGGACCATTTTTCCCTTTTGGTCCTCTTTTATTAATTTTCTGTAGAACTGTGCTATGGGGTGGGGTAATATTTGTTGTTGTAATATTGTTTCCCAACTCATTAAGGGTCTGGTAACCTTTTCCAGCCCTATTAAGTTTAAATAGTTGGATACTTGTAAGTAGTTCCATTGGTTTCTGGGATGCTGGCCCCATCACTTTTGTATTGTGCTTAGTGGGATTATTATAGTTTATAGTTTAGTGGTTTTATTCCTTATCGTAGCCTATCTGTCTAGTTGGCCTTTCTCGCAACTGGGTGGGAACCTAATTCTGGAGATGGAAATGGTGAGGTTTTTTGTCTCTGTTGTAATTGGTTCCAGATTGTAGCCCCTATTGTCGGGTGTGCTTTAGCAAGTCAGAGATGTTCAAATGTATTATATTACCCAGATTATATTTTGTTTCATGTTGTTCTACTTCTTTCCATAATTTAAAGATTGTTTCCCTTTTCCATAGCCATATTCTATGTAAGTGGGTTGCTATATAGTATTTTTCTGGGCATGGGAGAGTCAGGCCTCCATCTGCTTTTTGTGATATTAAATGTGCATATTTGATCCTTGGGTGTTTTTTGGCCCAAAGGAATGTGTAAATAGTGATTTGACATTGAGAAAGAATTTTTGTGGTAGCTTAATCGCTATCATTTGAAACAGGTAAAGTAGTTTGGGCATGATCATCATTTTTAGCACATTAGCTCTGCCAAACCATGAAATTGATTTGGATTGCCATTGATTTAGCATTGTCTGAATCTCATTCAAAAGAGGTGGATAGTTTGATTCGTATAGTTTGCCTGGATGGGTAGGTAGGTTAATTCCCAAATACTTTATAGCCTGGGTTGCCCATTTAAAGGGAAAGGAGCTCTGCAGGTTCTCTGCTTGTGCTGGTGGGATGTTAATATTTAGAATTTCAGATTTTGAATAGTTTATTTTAAAGTTAGAGAGTTTGCTAAATTTATTAAATTCTGTAATCACGTTTGGGAGGGAGATTTGGGGGTTTGTGATCAATAGCATCAGATCATCCGCTAAGGCAGCCGCTTTGTGTTCTTGAAACCCACAGGCATTTCTTAAAGAAGAACTAAACTTCCCTGAGTCACTGGACCATTTGTGCCTCTGTACATATCCCCTGCCCCCTAACTGCATCAAAGACACTCACAGCAACCATGTTTGGCTACATCACTTATGGACTTTTTATCAGTGATCGCCAACCAGGAGCATGTGCATTGGAAGCCACGACCAGAACGGCATCAGGACCAGAAGTGTAGCGATTTTGCTAATTTGCCTTTGTAAACCCAGTACATGTGAATGACTAAAAAATAATGCAGAGTTTTGTTTCCAAAGCACCGTATTTCTGGCTGCACAAAAATATAGACAAAAATGACTGCGGTACACTTCAGGCAGTTAGGTTGCCATAGGAAATAATGAGCAACAGCTTCCCGTGCTCCATGAGCAGAGAGATCTGTATGTTCAGTTGCTGTAGCTCCAAAAATATAAAAATTTGGCGATAGAGAAGACTTGGATTATTTTAACTTACAATTAAATAAATTGCTTCTTTCTGTTCCCCCAGCACTTTGATTTTATTCTGTTAGCTCCTTCTGTCATTGATATTCGCTGCTTTTGTATGGCTTATATTTTCTATAATAGCTGAAGCAGTTCCTGGAAGGAGCTGTTCGTTTTATTGTATTAATTAACCATTCCATTTTAAAACTACCAAAAATATATAATTTCATTTTATTTATGTAATTTCCATGGACATTTTATGCAGTGTACTTTTTATAATGCTAACTGAAACCCTTGCTGTCAATGACGCCATAAATTTCAAAATTACAGTTGTGCAAGGGCCAAGTTTGCAACATATCTTGAATAAATTTATGAGCAGTGGTGTAAATTTTCTAACCACAGCTTTTTCCAACCTTAAAAAAATATAAATAGCTTTAGAGATTTATTGAGAGGTATAAGGTGTATGAGGCATTCTTGCTCTGTGTAAAATCCAAATGGAGGATGCTCACTACTTTGGATAGTGCACCCATTACATAGTAACATAGTAAGTTAGGTTGAACAAAAACAAACGTCCATCAAGTTCAACCATAATGCCTATATATAACCTGTCTAACTTCTAGTTTATCCAGAAGGGATGGCAGACGCGGCGGGGCGATTTCGGGAAATCGCCGAAAAAGCCTCGCGAGTCTTTTTCGGCGATTTGCGCAAAATCGCGCCGCCGCGTCTGCCATCCCGCCGGCGACTTACATGTTCGCCGGTGGGAAGGCAACTCGGGGAGATTAGTCGCCCGCGAGCAGGGAGTTTTGCCGCGGGCAACTAATCTCCCCGTGTACCAGAGCCCTAACCCTGTATTCCTTCACTTGCAAAGAATCCATCCAGCCCCTTCTTAAAGCTATATAATGTATCAGGGAGCACGACTGATTCAGGGAGGGAATTCCACAACTTCACAGCTCTCACAGTAAAAAATCCTTTAGTAGTTAGAAACAATTGTGAGTTAATTTGAACCTCGCCAGCTTTTATTTGCCAAGTTTTTTCTGGTGACTTTTTTAGGATTTTTTTCTTTAATAAATACTATTTATTCATAGTTCTTAAGTCTATTCTCGCATATAATCGCATTTGAATTTTTTCACTGCTTATTTTTTTCAAATCGTTAAAAAAAACATAAACTCGGCCCTTAATGTAGACAACATACAATTTAACATAGCCCGCACGTTCCATTTCTAATTATCTTAAAAGGGAATGGCCTGAGGAGTCTCGTAGGATTTAAGCAGTTTTATAATTTACAAATAATCATATAGAGGTCTTCTGACCCCAAACAACTAGACATGTACAAGTCAACTTTGCCTTCTAAAAAACTGGCTTTATTGATTGTGTTCTTTATTGAATCATGGGAGCATGGGAATATCTGAGGGGTGGGACCTACTGGAGTAGTTTACCCTTAAATTAACTTTTAGTTATGTTATAGAATGGCCAATTATTAGCAACTTCGCAATTGAGCTTCCTTTTACATTTTTTATAGTTTTTGAATTATTTGCCTTCCTCTTCTGACTCTTGCCAACTTTCAAATGGGGGTCATTGACCCCGACAGCCAGAAAAACAATTGCTCTGTGAGGCTACAATTTTATTTTATTTTTTTTTACTCATCTTTTTATTCAGGCCTCCCCTATTGATATTCCAGTTTCTCATTTAAACCACTGCCTGGTTTAGTGGAGAGCTGCTAAACAAAAAGCTTAATAACTGAAAAACTACAAATAATAAAAAAAATCTAAATGAATTGCATATTGTCTCAAAATATCACTCTCTATAATATATGTGAGAGATGCTATGGAAAAGATCAATGTTTGGTGTGTTTTACACCAGTGTTGAAGGTGGGATACAAGTAGCACCAGGTAAAATGTCTGGTTTTGCAGCAGGTAATGCTGTGTTTTGTGTTACTGGCTTAGGAAAAGCCAAATTAATAGGTCCCTGGAGTGAATGGAGGGAGAGCAGGAAGACCCTCCATTCTGTACTCCACTTAGTATTTTGAGTTGGCCAGCTGTAGGGAGCTGCCTGATTAGGCTGCAGGTGAGCAGCAAATAAAAGGGCTGTGTGATTACACAGGGATTGGAGTTGGAGGTTGATTCTTGACTCAGAAGGTCACTCTCAGAGCGGAGCACAGAACAGGAAGGCTGCCTGTGTTAGGAACTCCCAGAGGAGCTGGGGGTGCTTCCTGTCACTGCAAGGAGCAGAGGGAGTCGTGACCAGGCGGATGAGTGCTGAGAGGACTCAACAAGGCTTAATGTGAAGCCTGAGTGTCCACGATTGTGAGTCACTGTGGATGTGTGAAAGTCACTGGGGACAGTGAGAAACCCCGTAAAGGTTCCAGAGTGTGGAAGTAACCCTGGAAGGTAAGAGCCCTGAAGGAGGGACATATCATAACTTTGAACTGTTTATGATGGGAATAATTGGCCCTGTGTTTTGCCTGAAGAAGTCGTGCTCCAGATCCTCTACATGCCTGCCTAACATTGCCCCCAAAATTACGTGTACAGGTAGTCAGCATGTCACACATACTAAAAGTTGATTTCAAAGTGAACAACCCCTGAAATGGAAGAAATTACCAGAAGTGATATATGCTTGCTTTAAAGGCCAATTGTAGGTAATTAACAATAATAGAGATGGTATTCCCATAGATTTCTTGTGCAATGGGTATAAACTGTTCTCTTGATAATTTGCAAGATCAGACATACTAAAAATGTCTCAGAATACCTAAATATATATTAAGGAATATTTGGATTTTGAATACTAGAACAGTTTAGTGAACTTGGTTGTTACATTTACTAACTGCTGCTTGATTGGTAAATGACAATGCATTTGAAAAATGATTTAAATCCATTTCAGCTTGCTAGGGAATTAGTTATGATTCCATCTCAAGATTCTTTCTAACCTGTGGGTGATGGAATGTGTATGGCCTGCTGGAGTGAGTCTCTGCCCACCTGTTGGCAAGTTGACAGATTATCACTATTACCACTATTATCGCAAAAGGAATTTGGTTTTCTTGAGCCACCTAGATCTAATTATATCTGTGAACGTAGTTTAGCAAAGTCTGCAGTTACCCAGCTGAGAAGAAATATACCTGGCACAACTCAAGCTATGACGTTGGTATCACTGGAGAAACTTTGTTTTCAAATGACACCGGACCAGTGTGTACATATGTAATCAGTGCAGCAAATTCTCCTTAACATAATTAATGGGACTGTGTCGGATTACAAGGTCGTTCCTAGCTATAGATTGCTTCAGTTTTCTGTGACTGTTATCATTCATAGTGAAGTACCATCTGTCCTGTGAGTTATGGTGCCACATAGCAGATGTTAACATTAGGGGCTGCATAACTACATTTCCCACTGCAGCATCTTATTGCCCAGAATGTGTGTACCAGTCTCTCTGTGTGCATGGCCTCTGCTCACTTTCCTCTCCTCATTCAATCACAGCACCTTAGCTGCTTAGCCAACTGTTAATTTAGCTAAGGTAGTCATAATTTATTACATTAGTTTGCTGGTAATAAAGCACAAAGATGCTTATTCTAAAGAGTTTTTTTATTACACTGAATTATTGCATAACAAAGACAGAAATGAGACTTGGCCACTAAATTATTCATATTGTTGTTAAGTTTTTAAAGGGAAAATATACCCTCCTTTTTTAAACAGACTTACCTGATTCCACAGCTTAAAGGGAAATCATGATAGTCCATGATCAAATCACCGCCACATCATGTTCCACTCTGAAGTGATGGATTCTGGGACTCGAAGTTCCTATATTTTTCATAGTGAATGCTGCATGGATTCTTGGAAAAACAGAGGAATTTCATGTCCAAGATTCAATTGCATCGCAACAGAACAAGGTGAGCCTAAGGGTGAAGGGAATTGATTCCTCCAAGCACAAACAAACTATCATGGTTTCCTTTACAGTGGATATTAAAAGTCTACACACCCCTGGTAAAATGTCAGGTTCCTGTGCTGTACAAAAATGAGACAAAGATAAATCATTTCAGAACTTTTTCTACCTTTAATGTGACCTATAAACTGTACCACTCAATTGAAAAACAAACTGAAATCTTTTAGGTGGAGGGAAGAAAACCAAAAAAACTAAAATAATGTGGTTGCATAAGTGTGCACACCCTTAAACTAATACTTTGTTGAAGCACGTTTGATTTTTTTTTCTTTTTGGGTATGAGTCTATCAGAATGGCACATTTTGGCTTTGCAAGATTTGCCCACTCTTCTTTGCAGAAACACTCCAAATCTGTCAGATTGCGAGGGCATCTCCTGGGCACAGCCCTCTTCAGATCACCCCACAGATTTTCAATAGGATTCAGGTCTGGGCTCTGGCTGGGCCATTCCAAAACTTTAATCTTCTTCCGGTGAAGCCATTCATAAACCTAATAGCAGCAGGATTTAGCCAGCGGTTGTTATTTGCCCAGGTGATTGATTGGTCTTATAGTGTACTTGATTGGATTTCTCATATTATTAATTCCTAATCCGGATTTTCATAAAATAATGCCTGCTGTGTCTGCAAATGATATATTTAAACTTTGTCCGTACAGTGCCCAGTCCAAATGTTATAGAGTTTTTATGCCATACTTAATAATACTATTCCACGATTGGGCTCAGATTATTATATATTGCAAACAGTGCTATCCCGCTGCACACTTCCACCTCTCATCAGGGTGTTTTTTGGGGGTTTTTTTATATGAAATGGTGTGATTTTGATGATATAATTGTGATTGCTAATATGGTAATATGAATTCTATCCAGTGAAATACTTTAGATATGCTAAAATTGCACCCAAGCTTGGACTGGCAATCTGTGGATTCTGGCAAATGCCAAGGGGGCTGCTGTAAGATGCCATAGACAGTCACTATTTATTGGGCAGGGGGGTGCTGTTTGGGCCTCTGTGGGTGGAGCTATTAAAATCACTGGGAAAAACCCCAAATCATGCCCTGTGCCATTGCTCTTAGGGTGATAGTCTACAGCTATGGATCAGGAAGATCACATGTTCTTCTTGAAAGCCAGTTTTGGCTTTCCATGTGTGGTACTTCCATACATTCGAGAAATTCAGATCCCATGTACAGATCAGTTTCACTTTTAGCACAGAATTTCTTATCAACAAAAGTAAAGCCTATAACACATTTCTACACAGAGCCAGGGTCGGACTGGGCCGCGGGGACATTGGGAAAAATCCTGGTGGGCCCCAATGGCCCAGATCAGACCCTTGCCGGTGCTCCCTCTGCCCGACTGTTCCTCCCCTGATGCAATCAATTTATGTGCTCTCAGGGGAGGACGTCGGGTGGGTTAGGACCCTTCGGGGGGAGGGGTTAGGGGACCTGCCCGGCGGGGGCAACTGCAGAGCCCCTGGGGTGGGAGCCCTAGTGGGCCCTGCACAGAGCACATTTATCTTAAGGAGAGCACTGCCGGTGTGTCCTGTACTTTATCTGTTATAAAGTACAGGACTTATCTGTAATGCGTATATAGGCAATACTACTGTCTTTTTTTTTTTTTTTTTTTTTTTAGATGAGCAGCCTCATTATTCAGTGAAACACATCAAGCCGCCCAACAACCAAGTTCTGGCTCCCCAATATACACCCTAGCATTTTTCCCTTTGTGAACCCCACAAGGAGGCCAGTTCTCTGTTTTCATATCTATGGTTCCCTGAAACCAAATGTTGAGCTTCATTTTGTGTTGGATGTAAGACAACAGAGTCACGTTACATAGCTTATGTACAGTAGTGCTATATGATACAGGCCACAGAGTATCTGGCTATAGTATATGGACTTAATATTCTACATTTAAAATTCAGTATTTATGTATTCATTAATTCACCTTAAAGTATTTATATGTGCTTTTTCAAAGTCACAGATATCACCATAAATACTTTGCAAAATGATTTTTTACATAGCTACAACAACCACATACATCAATAGAGCTATGCATATAAAACTTTAATGACAGGTCCATATAAGTTATTTATATTATTGTTTGTTTTCATTGCCTTTCGTAATAAAACAGGAATCACTGCTAATCTTTAACTGTAATACAACAGCCTGAAGGGCAAATAATACCTGAAGTTAAAACAGGGTAACATACTAATCTGTTCAGTTTTGTCTGCTTATATGTATGTGCTAATGCTGAAGAAGAACCCTAAAAGGTGTTTTAACTGATTTTGATGGATATATAGATATTTTACTTATAAAGTATATGCTATACACTTTAAGGTATACTGCATACTTTTTATGGGTTTTGTTTTTTTGTTAGCTATATATGTACCTTGAAGGATTTTAATTGTAAAGCTGACTATTAAATTGATATTTAGTTAAAATTATACTATAAACTATGTCTACATTCCCTTTCAATAAGGTGTTAATTAAAAAACTTTACCTATTTATGTAAATAAACTGTTTATTTTTGCTTTAAAGGAAAACTATACTCCCAGAATAAATACTTAACCAACATGGAATATATATAGCAGTAAATATTGCCCTTTCACCTTGAGCCACCATTTAGTGATGGGCTGGGTGCTCCCTCAGAGATCACATGAATTTTGCCCATTAATTGGCTGATGTGACCTCATACGTTTGTGTGCCCTTGGCTTGTTTGATCCTTGGGGGCGCCCTCAGTACTTAAAATTACAATTTTCTATTTAGGATTACCCAATGGCACATACTACTAAAAAAGTTTGATTAAAATGGTTTATTTGTATGAAGCAGGGTTTTACATATGAGCTGTTTTATGAGATATATTTTTATAGAGACCTACATTGTTTGGGGGTATAGTTTTCCTTTAAATGTCTGCATCATCCTGCCAAAGCACTTCATTTATACTGAGGATTCCAAAATGCAGGCAGGATTAGTTGAAAGTACATGAACATGTCAAACAATAAGCAGATAAGCAACAGAAATAATGTCCTCATTTTTCAGCCTGTACAGAAGAATGCCAGTGCCTAGTGTAGCTATTCCCCCTCAGTAAGCTTTATCACAGGGAAGCAAAGCCAGCAATTAGCACAAGGCTGAATTGTGTTTCTGCAACACAGTTTCTCATGCGAGCATCAAATCTTTTGCTTTCTTCAGTGATCAGCTCTGTAACAGACTAACCTTGCTCCCTGCCTGGCCCAGCTTCTTCCACCCCCTCCACTCATTTAATTAGGCAATAAAGGTCATGAACACTGTATTTCCTCGCTGGTGAATAAAGTGGGGGAGGCACTGAAGCAGGCAGTAAGCCAGGTGGCTGTAAAAGTGGCAGTAAGAAATTTAGCTGGTCCATGGGACATATGTCACTGCTTAGCAATTGCATGGCGAATGTCACAAAACTGTAAATGCAGCCCCACACTAATCCCTTGGCCTTTTTCATACACTGGCCAATTGTAGCTGCCAATATCGGTCCCTTAGACCAATTCGGCAGATTATCGGCCCGGAGCAGCAACAACAGGCCTGCCCGACCGACATCTGGCCTGAAATGGGCCAGGGCCAAACAACCGAATTAGCCTAAATTCATCCGATATCGCCCAACCGTAGGTGAGGATATCGGGAGATGATCCGCTTGCTTGGCAACCTCACCAGGTGAGCGGATCTTTACGTGTATGGCCACCTTAAGTTCCAGTAGCAATTCTTTATTCTCTTACTTGTAGATGACCAATCAAATCTAATTGCTGATTGGTTGCTTTGGGCAACATCACTGGTGATGCTTGTCTCCAATGTTAATAAATATTGCCCTTATTGATTTGGTACCTACCTTCTGTTGCGGAGTAGTGGCAGAAAGGAATTTGTACTGTGGGTCCATTTTTAAAACAAAAGCTAAATTGGTGTTTAAGGTCCTTTTAAAATACTATAATATCAAATTGTTGTTTGCTTTATTATGTTTATAATGTTTTATTTTTTAGAAATTTCAAATTAGTGCTGTATGTTACAGAAGGGACCCGCAGGCAGTTTTATAGACCTTTTAATTCATAACTATATATTTTTTTCTGTTCATTTAACTTAAGGGCTCTTCAGTGTATTCCAGGAAGATTCTGGGGGTTGAGAGACCATATAAGCTGGTTAGAGAGCATGGCATTATAGCATGAAGGGGTACTAAGTGAATTGTTTGGTTGTGCAAAAACCTGCTTGTGCCCAGTTCCCAACTCAAGATACATTTCCTGCCCCTAAGTAACATCCTTGATCTGAATCATTTTCTCACATTACAAAAGTCCTTTCTTAGCTGGGTTTGTGCCTTCACAGGGGCATTATCTTTACAATATGTTCCTTGGAAGAATAATGACATCACATTACAGTACCTTGTCTTTGCCTAGCAAATCCATCCAGTTCACTATCATACCTGTTCCCTTTCTACGCCTCTACTGGTAATTGTGCATGATAAGTATAGGTTGTTAGATAAATGCCACAAATGATGATTTATCCCGTAGGACCTGTTTAACTGCTTGTTTCCTAGGCAGGTAGTTATTTATACAGGAAATAAATTCCTTAGTGCAATTTAAGCCCATTATCTAATTCTTTTAAATGAATACAATGAAAACAAGAATACCCCAAATACTGCTTATATAAATGATGTAACACTATTTATGCATCTTCCCTTTGCAAATAATGAATTAATGCCTTCTGATTACCAGTCATCTTAGAAGATGCATTTTTATGCTCTTCATAATCCACTGGGTTTATTGATCGTTGGATAAATGTTGGTATATCATAAGCTTGGGCACATCATTAATCAGAGTTCCTATTAGATGAAATTATAGTTGCCAGTGCCTTCATGCAGGCCCGATCTCTGCAGACATATTGCCAAATGTATGTGATATGTGATAAGCAGAAATCAATTTCCACAAATTGTGCAGATTAATTGCAAATATTGATTATATTTTACAGTTGGGATTAGGTAAACCAGCTAAAAACAGGTGACCATGAGGATTAATTTTCTTGGAAATAACAAATATACATGGGCTAATTTCTGGATCATTTTACCCTGATGTAAATTAGTCAAAGTCCTGGCTAATGGATGTGCTGCAATTTTCATACTAATGTCATACAAGTATTTCTATGATATTCACCATACAGTGTTTATACACTACAGAAAGGACACTAGATATTATTTTTTTTTATATATATAATCTGGTGGTTTTGGAAAAAAAAATTACATTTTAATTATGCACTATCCTAGATAATTTCTGCACCATGACAGTAGGAATTGCCAGCACATCTAGTGCATACAGGAATAAATACAGGACCCTGCATTGTCTTAGGGATACAGTTAAGGTACTAAAGCTCAGCCAGATCTAGTGCCTCATTCTCCACATGAAACTTGTCCATATCAAAGCACAGACTGCTCCTTCTGTACTTCTTGAACTTAAGTGTGAAATTATAACATAAGGAAGCATGCAAAGACACACAAAAACACAGCAGGCTGCTTAAAGTACAAAAATATGGCAAATCAGCTTAGTGAGTGTTAGAATCTTTTGAACTGTGTGAAAATTAGTTCTGAGCTTTAGAGAATAAAAGAACCTTTTCAATAACAATATATATATATATATATATATTATTTTTTTTTTTTTTTTGTAAAGTCTTCTTTTATAGGAGCTGTTATTTTGTATTTGTGTTCTTTTAAGGGGTGTTCTGTGCCATCACCTATAGATGACTTATGCACTCATTGCCGTCGGGAAATCCCAGAGAAGATATTTTCTGGACTAATGCTTGCCTTGGAAGAGTAGACTTTACTGACACAATCCTTTATACACTATCAAAAATGTGCCTATTAGCAGCAAATGTATTGGCAAGGTATGACAAAAACGATCTATTAGTCATGCTGAGCCATTTCTAGATATAGGCAAGGGTATCTTTTGAAGGTGTTGAGGAAGAAAGCAAAAGAAACTGGTATACTATGAGCCACAACTTCATAGGTGTCCAGGGGATTGTGTACCATCTGTTAAATGGATGACCATTCATATGAGCAGACATTATCTCATCTTTTATTGCAGCCGCTCTACTGTGTTCACCAAATGAGCTGTTCTGCTTGTCTTGTTGTGACTGATTCATAGGGTTACTAAGAAGCGAATGATTTATTTATCGTAGGATCCTTTTGCCCAATTCAATACAAAAGTAAATAAAAATCCATGAAGCTTACAGTCCATTCTTAAGATGTAGAGACTGAGTGTACCCTTGAATTTTCTGACCCAATAATTTATACAGATTGTATACATGGATAAAAATCCTAATTTTGTAGGCAATTATGAATAATATATGGTGCTGGTTTCACATTGGTCTAAAATTGAATAAAGTCTGTAAAAATGGCCCCTTTATTGGAGCTCCCTATAGATCCTATGAGGTCTCTGTCCGTGTTTCAAATGAAGGTGGGTGTTTCCTAACAGTCCCTGCCAGAAGCACAGCAGGAGGGGGATAGCCAATCAAAGCCTTGCACTCACACAAGCAGGTCAGCCTAGCTGCTGATTGGTTCCTATCCTACAGTGCCATGTACTGAGAGCCTCTGCTCCCCTGCACATCCAGAGTATTCAGCCAGCAGGAAGTGGAACAGATGGGCGGGAAAAAATTGACCATGGGAAAAGTAAGATGTCTGTAGGGTAAGGCCAGCAACCTTAATGGACTGATCTTGAGCTTTGTTGATGGGCTACGCACAGGCAGGAGGTACTGTAAACTGTACTTAGGGCTGAATGGAATATCCTAAGGAATGTCCAGTATGAATACATGTTTTCCTTTAGCACAGCCTGTAAAGATTTTTGCTTCAGTGACATGAGGCTGGATTGTACTGCTGAATACTATGTATAATTCTATATTTATAGTGAATCTATAATCTATTTTTCTATACACTTTAAAGCTGTGGTTCATGTGGTGCACTGCAAAGTAGCTCTCCAATACTATGGAATGCTGCAATATCATTGGCCCCAAGGTATGCAGGGCCTGAGAAGTTCTGCTGTGTCCGAACAAGTGAAGAACAGAGCCACAAAGAAGTGACAAATGGGCAAGCTTTCATCTTTATATATAAGATGCTGGAAATAGAGCAAAATGGTTTTTCTAATAAATAGAAACATATGAATTAAAAATGCAGATGTGCATTTTATGTACAATTTCAGACACATTACCAATCAGACAATGTATTTTAGGTAGAATTTACAATGCACACTCAGCCTACCTACTTTTTATGCATCACGTTTAATTAGTATAATTATTATCCTTTTTATAGTGCCAACATATTACCCAGCTCTTTACGGAGAATGTTTAATCATTAGCATTACTCTTTCCCCTAGTAAGCTTACAATATAATGCCTCTATCACAGGCACACACAAAATAGGATTCATTCCTTGAGGAGCCAATTAACCTTCAGTTATATTTTTTGACTGTGGAAGCATATGTGTAGTACGTGGGACAGATATGTCAACATTCCAATTTGACTGTGATTTGTTAAGCGTAAAAAACATGAAAATTCAAATCTAAAAGCTGGTGAGTTCATGTAGAAGTTAGTGGGAGTTGTATTAGCAAAAATAAAGCTACTTTTCAAGATTATTTTAAATTTGGCAGATATATTGAAAATCATGGGTATAATATGATTTCACTGTGTTTGAGTTGTTTTTTTTTTTTTTTACATTTTTTCACAGTTTTAGAATTTTGAGCTTCCTTATAAATGAGCACACATGAAAGACTTTTCAGGTTTATTCACATTAAAAAAAAAAAGTAGATTTTTGATAAATCAGCCACCCTATCTGTGGGGACTGTGGATAGAACACATTGCAGGCCCATGCTTTTTCTTACATCCCACAGCCCTGCTGCTCACATCAGAGCAGAGGTGGCCTTGTATACAGGCATGTATCTACAGGCACATATTCAACCGAGCAACCATAATAACACCATCTTATCATCTTTGTTAATGGTACCAGCAACCAATGACTCCATATGGGGGATGACTGTAACAGACAACTGATAATGGGAAGGTTCAGTCAGACATTATTTTTTCCATTATGTTGATGTGTGCCACTTGCATACACATAAGGAAAATAATGAAGGGTCAGGATGCCTACTGATGGAACCAATATCCTTTTCCTACCAGTTTCATGTGTCAGTCCTACAAAGGAATGAATTCCATGTATATATATTCTTGCAGCATCACTTTGCTTGCCCCAAACTCCTGCACCCCCGGTTGTAATTGCCTGAAAAAGTAGGAAGTATTGTGATGACACCAATGGACCCTGCTAGTTTGTTATTGTCACCCTGTTGGTGGTAGGCCCTCCTGCTGTCTGTAAGGACTTGACCTCTGCCTTTGCTGCCTGCCCAGTTGCCTTGACATTGAACTTGTGCTGTGTTAAGCTCCACTATGCTAAGCCTTGGACTTTTTCCTGCCTTACCTATGTGTGAGTTATTACTCTACTTTGTTACCGGACTGTTCTTCAGTGCAAGTCCCTGCCTTCTGCTAAGCCTGCCTTCACATCAGTGTTTGCTTAACAGCCTGTCAGCCTCTTTCTTGGTCCATATTCAAAACACTCCAGTCACCCCTAAAACTCCACCATGGGTCCTGGGCATGACAAGGGTTACATTTTGTGATAGCCAACTAGTTGTCACATTATTATTTTCAAATGTGATACAGCTGTTAATTCTTTAATTTGTGGGATCTCAGGGTTTACAAAATCTTAATGTAGAACATTCCCTATGAAATGGCAACCTTTCTCTTGAACAAGAAACCTCTCACCCAAATATGCTTAAATTGTCACAGAGCAATGACAGCATCAGCCTAATGTACCAGTAGCCAAAATATCAGTACTGATGCTTCAGTATTTTCCCATTCATGTCAATGTGAGGCAGCAAGCAGAGGCTGTAAATAGGCCCATTTGCTATAACCCAACCTCTGGGCAATTTAATTATCCTAGTGTGTTATCACCCAATGTCCCAGGATAGGTGTATTCAGTGATAGGTTTGAGTCCTCCTGGAGAAGAAATTATGTAAGTAATTCTTTGATACATCGGTACCAGTGTATCTCACCTGAGACATTGAGCCTTTCTTACATCTATTGGAATTGCTAACATTTTTTACTATATTATTTTGTGTAAGATTCATTGTAAATACAGGTAGTTGGCACAATCTAAATGAAATAATCATTGGAAATCATAGAAATCTGTGTATTAGAAACTAAGCAGTCCTCTTCTCTGTATTAATTAAATTACCAGTTAAATTATTCACTTATCCATCTATTTGTAATGAATGAAATATGGAGTTTGGATTCAACTGAATAACGGTCGATTTTGCAAGTATATCATTTGCACTTACAAGCTCTTCTCTTTCAAGTAATATTTGTTTCTGTGCTAATGAGCTCTTCTGTTATTTTGTTCGATGAACTTGCCACACAGCTTCTAACTTAACACTGCCGGTTATGCTATAAGGTCATCTGACATTTCAGCATTAGAAATTCCAGACGCACTAGGGAGCCACATTCGCTAGCAAGGTCAGCCAGCCAGCCATTCTCTCTTGCACAGCAAAGGGTGCAGGAGCTGCATTAGGAGCACTGCATGCTACGGGGGTGGGGGTACAAACTGATTCCAACCTGTTTGTTTAATTTTTAAAGCCTTCATGTGTGTTTGGTGCAGTGCAGAAACCTGATTATTTGTGGGCACTGTTGTAAAGATTGTTAGTAGCATCTAGACAACCAATTAATAGAGATTTTTTCCTGGCTTGGGAATACATAGACACAATACACACTAAACAATATTGTTTTATATTTATACAATTTCTTTCTATTCCTACTAATTGGTTGTCTAAATGCTACTAACACTCTTAACAACAGTCCCCACATATAGTCACTGTACCAAACCGTACCAAACACTCATCAAGTTCGGACCAGTTTGGTGCCATTTACTGGCTGTCTTTCCTTGTTCTGGGCCTATACTGTTACAGGGAGAAAATTCTCTCTACTTTGTCCCACCTTGAAAAATACAGTTTTTACTATTATGTTGATGTGTTATTTGTTGCACTGAACAATAGTGTATGAACAATATTTAAATGCCATTTGCTTAAGGTTCATGCAGGAGAGCTTTCCAGTGGTTATTAAGGGGCACATTTACTTACCCACGAACGCTGTGATCGTTCTCTCGATCGGTCCAATCGTATTTTCCGTGACTTTTTCGTAATTTTTAGCGCGCAAAAATCGGATCGGGTTTGCCGCTGTTTACAATCTATCGGTACGAAAATTTCGTGACTTTCGGATCGCCAATACTATATTATCGTGACTAATACGATTTTTTCGGAAGCATTTTCATGATATTTGCAATCTTCAGAAATTTTCGTTTCCAATCCGAATTTTTCCCATTCGGGATTTGAACACGTGTTTTGATAAATCTGCCTCTAAATGTTACCTCTGTTACATTTTTTAGTCATGCACATTTTTTTTTTGTTTTTTTTTTTACACTACTTACACTTTACACTATATATTTATCCTATTCCCAGCACCGTGAGAACATAATCCTTGCAGAAAGTTCCCAAGCTGGAAATGAACCTTAGATCAGTGTGGTACCAACAGTATAGCTATGTGTGTCAATCCAGCACCATGGGTTTAACTCCTCTGAGAAGTATGAAAACATTCCGCTCAACAGTTCTAAGCTCTAAATTGTTAGTCCCTGCATCAAATTGCAACATTGCATCATAAAATAAGTTATTAAGTTTGAAACGATTGTTATCTTTTCATAAACATGCCTCTGTGTGTGTTTTTACACTATTCTTTTTCTGCAAATCTCAATTTGTTGTGAGCACCTGCCTTAAAATGAATGTGCATCTGTACAAGCGTTTAACATAGAGGGAGCATTGCATTCAATCAACAGTATGGGAGCTACACATCTATAAATAAGCAAAACATCTAGTCACCATTATAAGCAAAAACCTAGTGGCTGGAGCATGTTTACATACACTAAATAAAACACCAGTAGTTATTCTGTACATGACACTTGTTTTCCATTACCTTCCTTGGGAAAAGGAACCACAACAAAATTTAGGGAATTATTGTACAACATTACTGGAAACAATACTTTTAGCCTATTGTTTTAATCACAGTTTTTGTTATTTGTTGAGCTAAAAAGAGCAAATAGGAAAGCAGAAGCTCCTCTATGTTTGCTCCTTGCAAAGTAGATTTTTATACCACCAGTAGACAGATGACCCCCCTGCATAAAGGACTCCTGAAAACAAAACAGTCACAACAAAGGGTTTCGGAAGGGGGATGTATACTGAAAATCTAATTACAGTATCTAACTCACAATAACCAAATAAGTGGCTTTGATTTCCCTATAGGCCATGTTTAGCTCAAAAAGTACAAAAAACATTTTTTTTCATGATTAAAACAAAAGATGATTATGTTTAACACAATGATTATGTTTAACATAAGCCATATTCATTTTACTCTTGCTAAGCAAGTTGTTATACTGCCCCTTTAAGGCTAAATAACTTGTTTTTGGTGGCATTATTAATGATATGGATGCTCAAGCAAAGTTTGCTCATTTATTATGGATGTGATATTTACAGAATATCACTAAAATCACTAAAACAACCACTACAGGTTACTAAATAATGTGTGCTTTTTGGATTGTGAAGCTCATACAGCATTATATGTAATATTTATAAGATGTTAACATTAGGTGTTTTCTGGATTTCTGATCTTTTTCCGAGGCTTTACATTTTCCACAAAGGCTACTGTGTGACTGTGCAAATCGCTCCGTTACATTTTCAGAAATGTCCACTAGGAGAGAGGTGTAACACTGGGCTTGTGTTAGTAACTTTCTCTATCCTGGAATACTGGCGAGCTTTGGGGTCAGCAGACATCTGTTGGCAATGTTTAATACTGAAAACCAGAAATAAAAATGTTTGTCTTTACCATGATATCAGATGAATTTCCATTGACCTAAGCAACGTCTGAATAAGACAGGCCACGAAGACCTCCAAACATACCCAGAAAAGTGGCTTTAACTTAGGTTTACTTTAGGTTAAAATAAACACATTCCCCAGTGCTACTGTCATTCATACATTAAACCTTTTACTTTTTTTACAGTGCAGTCTGTTTCCTCTACTAAACTGTGGGCATAGACAATATATACCAGCACTCTGCACTGCAGTACCACTGTAAAATGGCCTTTTGATCACTACTAGAGAGATCTGCACAGGAAGGGAACTCTGTGCAAAAGCAGGGGTCCAGGGGTATATACACCATGTGCCCACTCCTAGACAAAAGAATGGACCACCTACATCAATCGATTGAATAGTGGTGATAAACAAGCATGTACTTAGAGACACTCACATAAATATTTTGGGTGTACTGGTGCCAGAAAGATACCAATGAACTGGCCCTCCCCATCAAATATCCAAGGAAATGGTCTTTACAAAAAAAAGCTAAAAATGAACCTATTACTTGATCCAATAAATTATTTTAAATCTAAATATCTTGTGTTATTAAAAACAGGTACGCATACAGTAGGATAGATCTGCTTTATAAGAAATGCCTTGGTTATGGACATTGCAGTGAGACTAATAAGCTAATATAATAACATACTATATGTATATGGTATCTTTCTAGAGTTACAATTACTTGTGAAAAGTACATTCCAACAGTATCAGTTAGCAGGGCACCTATATACAGCAGATGCAGGCACACTACAGGCTAATCTATGTCTATGGGGTAATTTATCAGATCCATAGTTGGAAGGGTGCAAAATGGAGCCCTGATTTGCATATTACATTTTTCATTATTTGTTAATAAAAAAATTGATGGTTTTAGTTGTCCAGAGGTTTAGGCTAATACACACGGGGCTGCAGATCTATTTTTCTCTGTGTGTGTTTGGTATGCTGGCGGAGGTACCTGTCAGACGTGGATAAGAGTGGATCAGCTTTTCTCCACCTGCGTACAAAACAGAACACTTTGTTTACATATGGTCCTAATAATTCTCAGAATACCAAGACCACCTAACCTTAAACCTAAAACTGTAAGGCAGAAGTACAGCCCAGAATAGTCCCAAGTGCAACCAGAGCTCTTTATTACTACCCAATTCAGAGCAGACAAGTTACTAACCAGTGCCTCACAGGCCAGTCCTGTCATCACAGGAGATGGCCACATGCAAAGGTTCTTCAGACTACAGCAAGAAAAATGTCATTAAATGCCATGGGTCACCAAACTGTGGGAACCTCACTCATAGATGGAAAGGACAGCCTAAAAGCCATTTAGGGTGAGATGTGAGGTCAATACTTCTTTGCTATACTCTTGGAACTTCAACTACATGGACAATATTTAAAAAAAACCTGTAGCTTTGCACAATATAGGGAAAGAGATATAGCTAATATGTGACTGCAAAGGAGCTTTACTTCATGTTTGCCAATGGTTTGTCAATATTTGTGCAGCTAGGGCTAGAAAACAAAATAAGACCAAACATTTTACCTTTTAAACTTTGGAGGGGCTGAGCTTTTTGGCTCGTGGAGGCTGTTTGGACCCCAGTAGTTTAACCCTTTAACCCTTAATATCTTGGAATTAAAAAACATTCATAATAATGAATATAAATTGCAAAGTGCTTAGAATAGCAATCTCATCAATTTGACATCAACTTATTTTAAAGGTTTACTTATCCTTTTAACATAAAGTTGATCTTATTTTGCTGCTATAACAGCTTTTGCAATTTCCATTTTAGCAAAACCAGGTCTTTTTGGAGTTGGCTTTGTGCCTATGGGCTTTATTGTGCTCAGGCTGTTACCAATTAGGATGCACAGACTTATTTGATGGAAACATGGGCCCTATCCCAAAATATAAAAGAAAGCCCCAGGCCTCTATTTCTACTCTACTCAGCTTTATAGGCAACACTGTGCATTCCTTCTCCACCAGATTTTACACTTTTAGAATTCAGGCTGGTAGACAGTAATGGCATTTGCCAAACCCAGACTTATCCAGCAGACGAAATGGTGAAACACAGATCCAGAGTCCAGTCGCGGTGACCTTTACAGCACTTCAGCCCATGCTTAGCACAATAGCATTACAGATGGTGATGTTCAGCTTGCGTCCAGCTGCTTGAAACCAATATTCATGTTTCACACAAATTGCCAACATTAAATTGTTTTGAAATCAGCTTTAAACGTACCAACTAAGAAATACAATATTTTTTATTCACTACGCCCTTTAGAGCTTGCAGGCCCCTTTCTTTGAGTTTGTGCGGCCTACTACTTTGCTGCTGAACCTTAGCTGCTCCTAGACGTTTCCTCCCAATCACGCCACAGACGACAGGGGCACAAATGTGACTTGCTTGTTGAATAGTTCTCTGATGGTGCCAGGCTGAAAGTTCCCCAGCTATACGGTACAACCCATCCTTCTGCCAGTGTTTCTTGCTGGGGCGTACATGGCTGAATGCTTAAATGGATATGGATGGCATTTTTTTTTACAACCTTTGTGAAGAGGTTTTGTTTTGTTTACTGAGCTACGTTTGGGGGCTGCATCTGCCCAAACTTTCAGACTGTGTAAAGCACACATCAAGTTGTTTTTTATGAACAAATTCCACATTAAAAGAAATATCTAATGTCCTCCCTGTGTGTAATTTTGTATATTGTACAGCGCTGCGTACCCTTGTGGCGCTTTATAAATTAAGTTATACATACATATCTAAAAGCTTTGGCCAGTGTATAGTAGATACTGATGGAAACAGGCAGAATGCAGAAGGCTGAGCAATGGCTTAGGGAGATCCCCAGGCTGAAGGTCACTGTATAATTAAGGGCAGTGATAGCAAGATGGGTTTATATAAACATATTTATGAGTCCTTGTTAAGGTTTCTCTGGTAGGAAGCCCTAGCTCAGTTATAGATAGTCATATAGACACAGGGCTGCCACTGCCAAACGCTCAGATCTGAAGTGCTTCATTAGAATAACATTCGCACTGTGAGACACCTGTGGCCATCATTTGCCAAACACACAACAGTTGTGGGCAAAGCTGCACTGCAACACAGTCCTTGCCAGTAATGCCCCTGACAATCAGCGCCGCTACTGGAGGTCACCCCACGCTGCCATGTTAGCATCCAGCAGGGGTCCGCATTCCCCTACTCCTGCAGGTTTAACATCGACAAAACTAACAAGACGTTCCCACAGCTTTGCCTTGTCTTGAATGAATCCCTGTTGGCCGCCCGCCCTATTCCTTCCCCTGATTGGCTGCTTTTGTTATTGTCTGGCTGCAGCCGGCGCTGGGACTCGCAGAGGTAGCTGTCAATCATAGCTCCTTGCCTGCCTCTTCTCCGGCAGCTCAATGAATTGGCAGCGCTGGCTGGTCAGGCAGCTGTGAGCTTGTGGAAGTGAGTGCGGAGAGCCTGCGGCTGCCTGTGGGCTCTGAAGCGCGACCTGTATAGCAGCACAGGGGGACTAAGAGCGCATCTTATATACAGAATTGCTTTTTCCTACATGGCTTGTTGATTCACTAAGGTGAGCGGAGAAAATGTATATATATTTCTTTTTCTATTCAGAGAGTGTACTGCCGGTTACTTAGAAACAAACTAGAAGCCAATGTAGAGTAATAGTCAGCATATGTAGAGTCCGGTACTGTAGTATAGTGTCACTGCTTTACTGCTTGTCATTTTCTGCTGTTTAAACCCCGGCTTGTCATTGTGATTGTGTGGGGTCTGGCATTGCTGAGAGGGGAATGGAATCTTGAACTTCTCCCCTAATTGGAAGCAGGAGGGGGTTGATCTTTATTGTTATTGTCTGGGTCTGACTTGCCCTTAAACTTTACGATGTGCCAGCCCGAATGCAGATTCCTGGCTGCTGCACTTTATTACAGCCCTGCCAGCTGTTGGAGTCGGATGGATGAAAGGGGCTCAAGTGCAGCGACTTTGAACGCGATCCATTCTGTGCCCCATGCCTTTTGTATTTGCATCAGATGGGGGGCAGCACAGAGGAATGCTGGGGGGCCTGTCCTGGGCTTCAATAAAATGAAACAGAATGAAAGCCTGCGCTTGATGACCTGGGTGTCTGAGCCAGGGCTCAGGGGCCACCTTGGATTTCAGGGGTAATGTCATTGTGGTGTTTTATACAGATTTGGATTACTTCTTGAGACTTGAAAATAAGATATGTGTCAAGTTTATATCTTTAAACATAAAAGATTCTATCTATCTATCTATCATCATCTATCTAATATATCATATTTGTTCTATCTATCTATATATCATCTATCATCAATATCTGAGTACATATGTGTGTTTATATATAATGTACTAGAGTACGCAGCATAACCAGGCATTTTGTGTGTGTGTGTACATTAAGCGTATGCTGCCTGTATGCAAATGTAAAGTAATCTGAGATTATGAAGATTATAATTAGACTGTAGACTGGAAGCTGCCCTGAAAGACAGTTGCACAGCCCACTGCTCTGCTTTCTTGACCCAATGTTTGGCAGCACATTGGGTTAATCTGTGACAATGCTCTTTAGAACCATAATTATAAACTAAAAGTTTGATCAGAATCTGGACAGAGAAGACTGAGGAAGCTAGAGCAGTGCATAAGTATCTAAAGGGAACTAATCTGAGCTGCAGATTGCAGGTATACCATCTGCAGGGCACTAGAACTGCTTTAACAACTACACAGGCGCAAAGTAAATCTTATGTACATGGCTATTATTGTGTGTATGTCAGTCCATTGCCCCCATGGTTGATTCCTAGGAGATAAAATGGGAGCACCAAAGGCCACCCTCTATCCTATTACTGACAAATGCTACTTTCTGTCAAAAGGGTAATTAGGTGGAAAATATAGCCTAGTGCTGCAAGACAGCCCAGGCCTCTTGCTCCTGTAACCCAGGGCTCGCATTGACAAAGCTGCCATGTGGAACCACAATTAGAAATAAGTATAATGCTTCTTATGAACTAGTGATTCTCACAGATCAATAGTCATTCCAATTTTGAGAAGCCATTCACTGGGGAACAACCAATTCTCCAGTTAGATTCTACATGATGATGATAAATGACACCGTTATTATGGTAACCGTGTTCTACACACCTATATCACACCTGAGAGTTTCTGCAGTGTTGATTGGGGTACACCCCCCCAATGGATAATGCACGCCTTATGCTGTTCTGTTTCACGTCTCCCTTACTAGAGTAGAAATCCTCTGGATATACACAGGTGCTAACTGCATGGTTGTCAGTTATGCTAGTGCTTCGCTGGGATTATCAAGAAAGCTGTCACTGCTGGTGGGCCCCAAAGAGAGCTCTAAAACCAGTGAGGCTGGGGGATCTATATTTTCCAATCCTTACATCTGTGGAGTCAGACCAAGCTGTATCCGAGGTGCTAAATCCTTTGTAATAGGTTCAGTTCTTTTAACCAGACTTCAACATTTTGGACTCTCTGCATTAATGCGCCAAGGCGCAGTACTAATTATTGCACCAAAGTACAGTAGTTATTATTTAATAAAGATATAGCAGCCCTTGGTGCTCTAATACTGAAACATAAAGTCCCAACATCCACTGCCGGCTCACCAGTTGTAGTTCCACTAATAGCTGCTCTGCATGGGAAACCATTGTGTGACAAAAAATAGGTGACAAATACTCCAAAAGAGATACTTCCCTTCTGACTAAGTGTATATATTACAACACTTTAATGTTTTAATGCAGGAGATGTTTATAATTGCTTGCCTGGAGAATGTATGACACTACCAGTTAACCAGCTTCGGCCATTTGTCATGCCCTTACCCTGTTATAAAGTGCACCAATAACAGCAATTATAATAACAACACATGTAGAAATATTTACAGGCAGTGGAACTATATCATTAGAGAACTTCCAGACAGACAATAGGTTTTATTGGAGTTGTGTCACTACATTTTACCACCGATAGAAAAATTATTATTTGGTCTGTTACTGTATTTACACAAGAAATCATTGCTAATGTGTTTATAGTGACAATTGCTGCATGGATAGATTAAGGATGTGCAGTCTGCTTCCACTTGCCATTGAACTACCTCTCCCAGAATTGTCAGAGCTGCGGATCACAATGGCTGGAGTTGTTCTAGCAAATGAAACATGTTATCTGTGTGCTAACCTGCCACATGGATTCATAGCTTGCAAGGATGATGGATGTGCCTGGCACTACGCTGTGACAGGCAGTAGGTACAGCAGGATGAATTGGCCTGCAAGTGTGACCACAACTGTGCCTGCATATATTCTGCAAATATATCAAAATCAATGGATTGTGTAGTTGCAACAAACTGATGCCTAATAGCAATCACTGAATGGGAGGGGAGAGGCCAATGTCAGCTGAAAATGTTATGAGATGATTGGGGTGCCAGCATTCCCTCTACGCCATGCATTTGTGAACACATGCAGACTGGGCACCAAATGAACTCCGCAAATTGTGATGTGCACTAAATATTCTATGTGACAGCATATAGTACAGTACTTATTCATTCCCATCCATGTCTTTGCCCCACAAAGCATTTTAAAAGTGCATCCTAAAGATCATTTTTGCATGCACAGCTGAGGGAACATTATAAGGTACATGCCAACATCTTACCCTTTTATCCTGTACATTGTGAGGGGCTGGGTATGACAAAACCAATATTGCATCCTCATTAATCACAGTACTGTAGGCAGCATCAAGAGGTTAGAAAAAGGAGGATTATTGATCTGAAATGGTGCTTGGTTTCTCTAGTAATTTGCAGTACTTCATGCCCATCTATTGGTTTTGTCTCTTTTTTTAGGGCACTTACTGGTTGTAGTATTAATTGTTACTGTTATTATTGTCTGTCATAAAAGGTATTGAGCACTGGGGGTAAATAAGGCACCATAGCTTTATCCCCCTTTATTTCTTAGTTGGCACAATTACGCCTAATGTACTCACTGCAGATAAGATGAATATGGATTCCAAATAATAGAATGCAGCTATTCCTGCATTCTATTATTTGGTTGCAATCATGATTCATATGTATAAAAAAAAGTGTCTTGATACCTACCCATCCTGCATCTTATTTTATACCCAAAGGTATTAATATGAAGTTAGCCTCCCTTTGCTTATACTCTTCTGGAAAGACTCTCCACTAGATATTGGAACATTGTTGTTGGGATTTGCTGCCATTACATACAAGAGCATTGTTGAGCTTGGGCACTGATGGTGCCGGCATTGAACCTACAGATGTGGGGTTAAGGTCAGGGCTCTGCAGGTCAGTTACTTCCACTCCCATCTCAGCAAACCCATTCTTACATAGTTACATAGTTACATAGTTACATAGGGTTGAAAAAAGACCATTGTCCATCAAGTTCAACCCATCCGAGTAAACCCAGCACACAACCTATACTAACCAATCTATACACTCACATACATAAACTATATATATACAACCAGTAATACTAACTGTAGATATTAGTATCACAATAGCCTTGGATATTCTGCTTGTTCAAAAACTCATCCAGGCCCCTCTTAAAGGCATTAACAGAGTCTGCCATTACCACATCACTAGGAAGGGCATTCCACAGCCTCACTGCCCTCACCGTGAAAAACCACCTACGCTGCTTCAAATGGAAGCTCTGTTCCTCTAATCTATAGGGGTGACCTCTGGTGCGCTGATTGTTTTTATGGGAAAAAAGAACATCCCCCAACTGCCTATAATCCCCTCTAATGTACTTGTACAGAGTAATCATGTCCCCTCGCAAGCGCCTCTTTTCCAGAGAAAACAACCCCAACCTCGACAGTCTAACCTCATAGCTTAAATCTTCCATCCCCTTTACCAGTTTAGTTGCACGTCTCTGCACTCTCTCCAGCTCATTAATATCCCTCTTAAGGACTGGAGCCCAAAACTGCACTGCATACTCAAGGTGAGGCCTTACCAGGGACCTATAAAGTGGCAAAAATATGTTCTCATCCCTTGAGTCAATGCCCTTTTTTATACAAGACAGCACTTTATTTGCTGTAGTAGCCACAGAATGACACTGCCTGGAATTAGACAACTTGTGATCTACAAAAACCCCTAGATCCTTCTCCATTAAGGATGCCCCCAACACACTACCATTCAGTAGATAGTTTGCGTTTATATTATTCCTACCAAAGTGCATAACTTTGCACTTGTCAACATTGAACCTCATTTTCCAGTTTGCTGCCCAGTTTTCCAATTTTGTCAAATCGCTCTGCAAAGCGGCAGCATCCTGCATGGAACTTATAGTTTTGCACAATTTAGTGTCATCAGCAAAAATAGAAACAGTACTCTCTATGCCCACCTCCAGGTCATTAATAAACAAGTTAAAAAGCAAAGGACCAAGGACTGACCCCTGCGGTACTCCACTAACCACACTGGCCCAATTAGAAAATGTTCCATTTACCACCACTCTTTGTACTCTATCCTTCAGCCAGTTTTCTATCCAATTACAAATATTATGTTCTAGGCCAATATTCCTCAATTTGATCATTAACCTTCTGTGCGGTACTGTATCAAACGCTTTAGCAAAATCTAAGTAGATGACATCAACTGCCATTCCAGCATCAAGGTTCCTGCTCACCTCCTCATAAAAGGCAACTAAATTAGTCTGGCAAGATCTGTTACGCATAAAACCATGCTGGCACAAACTAATAGTATTGTGAACTGCAATGTATTCAACTATCCTATCCCTTATTACCCCTTCCAGAAGCTTTCCTACTACTGATGTCAGACTAACAGGCCTATAGTTTTCAGGCTGAGAACGAGATCCCTTTTTAAATAACGGCACCACATTAGCAATCCGCCAGTCTCTCGGCACCATGCCAAACCTCAACGAATCCTGAAAAATTATGTGAAGAGGCTTGGCAATCACAGCGCTCAGCTCATTTAATACCCTGGGATGAATCCCATCCGGTCCTGGACCTTTGTTTACCTTTACATGTTCAAGTCTGTTTTGAATTTCCTCCTGAGTGACCCATGCGCCAGTAGCTAAATTACTAGCACTGGGTATATTAAAAGGGAAGCCTTCATTATCTGGCTCCTCAGATGTATAGACAGATGAAAAATAAGAGTTCAAAATTTCAGCTTTTTCCCCGTTCTCATCAACCAACGTACCTCCCCGTGATAATAAAGTTCCCACCCCTTCTTGCTTCATTTTTTTACTATTCACATAATTAAAAAATAATTTTGGATTCTTTTTACTCCTAGCTGCAATATCCCTTTCCATCTCTATTTTAGCTTGCCTGATAGCTTTTTTGCATGCTTTATTTGCTTCCTTGTACCTGATGAAAGTTTCCGCTGTCCCAGCTAACTTGAATGCTTTAAAAGCACGTTTTTTATTACCAACCTCGACCTTAACTCTTTTATTCAGCCATAAGGGTTTTGCTTTGCGATGCCTCTCCTTGCTTACAAGGGGAATATACTGTTGTGTATACCTGCAAAGCAATGTTTTAAAGATGTTCCATTTTCCTTCTGTGTCTAACCCCATGAAAAGCCTTTCCCAGTTGACACATTGCAGAGATGCCCTTAAACTGGCAAAGTCTGCACGTCTAAAATTGAGTGTTTTAGTTACTCCCTTATAGAGCTGTCTCTGTAGCATTATCTCAAAGGAGACCATGTTGTGATCACTGTTCCCCAAATGCTCACCCACACAAATGTTAGAGATAAGTTCAGTATTATTAGATATTACCAGGTCCAAAATAGACTCATTCCGAGTAGGTTCTTGAACCACCTGAAATAAAAAGTTGTCATTTAGCATATTTACAAACCTACTAGCTTTTTCTGACTTAGCCACCCCATTACTCCAGTCAATGTCCGGATAATTAAAGTCCCCCATAATAACAACTTGACCCAATTTTGAAGCCTCCTCCATTTGCAAAAGTAGCTGGGCCTCATCCCCCTCATCTATACGGGGTGGTTTATAGCATACACCAATAATCATTTTCTTTGTGACCTTCAGCCCTACTGAAATTTCTACCCAAAGAGATTCAACGTTTTCATTGGTAATGTCTTTATTACATGGCTTTAAATCTGACTTTACATAAAGACAAACCCCTCCACCCTTTTTAATCCCTCTGTCCCTCCTAAAAAGCGTATACCCATTTAAATTCACTGCCCAGTCGCATTTTTCATCCCACCAGGTCTCAGTGATACCAATTAAGTCATAATTTTCAATACATGCAATAGCCTGCAGCTCCCCTATTTTTCCCGACAAGCTACGCGCATTAGCCAGCATGCAGCGGAGATTACTACTTCTTCCTCTGTATGCACCTCGCTTTGTGCCTGGAGGCATTATTTCTAAACTGTTGTTACAATGTAAGAAGCAAGATATTGTCAAGTATATTGTTTGCTAAGTGTTTACGACTTCACTGGAAACTGGGGTCTTAACCAAACTCATGCGACAATACAAAAGAGTCAAGGTTAATATGCGACAAGTCGAAAAAGTTGCGTTTTTCACGACTTTTCTGCAAATTTTTTTGATTTGTGCTTTTTCCGTTCAGATCTTTCGATAAATGGCTGCCATTCATGGAAATTTGTTTTTTTTGTGGTTTCTTTAAAAATGAGAAAAATTTAAGTTTTAGTAAATCTGACCCTTTATCACTCTAGCTGATGTTTGGCATTCTGTACAATGACTCTGGGCAACCTATCGCCCATAAAAAAAACCCATGCTCATGACAAATATGAACTTAAACTTATGTTTCTTCTAAAGGCAATAAAGATTCAACAGAATTTTGTGTATCCTTTTGTATCTGTAATATCCAAAAAATACACTTCTTACTTGAATTGTGGTTGTGCAGTATAATTATCTTTTTAATGTATTCATGTACATGGTAAAAGTACATGTGCTATTGAACCCCCATGATACAGAGCCAGTCATCACTACCTTGGCTTTGGTTTATATTCTGGATAATCAGTTAGAGGCCCCTTGGCATTGTGTACTCAAGGATGCCGAATTTATAATTCAGCAGATTAGATCCAACCTCATCCCTGCAAATGTTTGAGTTTCCTTGTGCTGGAGGGCCATAGGTTGGTCCTTCCAGTTTTTAACTTGCTGTAGGAGAGCCTAGTGCTGATTGGTTACTGCAGCTGTGCTATTTAGCACCTAAAGTAGAAAATCAGCCACATACAGAAGCTGATTTATAAAAATGTGAGTTTTTTTTTTTCAACAGAATTTGGATTCACCAAATCGTGACTTTAGGTCATGTGAACACAGAAGTTTAAAAAAAATATTATTGAACCCTTCCGTAGCCTTATTTGGATATGCAAATTGGGGTTCGGTTCAGTATTTTCCCAAATTTTTATAAATGATTTGGAGTTCGGCTGAACCTAAAAATAGGGCATTCGGTGCATTCCTAGTTTGAGAAAGTCATGGCAAAAAAAAATCATTTTAAAGATTTACCTAATAGTGATTGAGAAAAATGCACAATGAAAATCTTTACATTTAAAATATAGCAAATTGCTATAGAAGTCAATAGAGAGTGTTACAGCGTTCAAAAAAGTTGTTTCCCAATCGTGGGGAAAAAAAATCTTAAAGGGATTCTGTCATGATTTTTATGGTGTAATTGTTACTGTTTACATAGCAACTAATTTTACTCTACCATTTAAAATTTTATTCTTGAACCAACAAATGGATTTTTTAGCTGTAATATTGGTGTGTAGGCGCCATCTCAGTGCATTGTGCCTGAGTCTGAGCTTTCAGAAGGAGCCATCGCTACACATTAGAACTGCTTTCAGGTAACCTATTGTTTCTCCTACTCCCATGTAACTGGAGGAGTCCCAAGCTGGACTTGGATTTATTACTATTGAGTGCTACTCTACTGGGAGCTGCTATCTTGCTCTCTTCCCATTGTTCTACTAATTGGCTGCTGGGGCAGGGAAGGGAAAGGAGAGTAAAGAGAGATTTATCAGAGCACAGGTCACATGGCTGTGGCACCCTGGGAAAGGACAAATATGGCTAGCCCCATGTGAAATTTTAAAATTAAATATAAAATAATCTGTTTGTGCTTTTGATGGATTTCAATGCAGGATTCTGCTGGAGAAGGTGTATTAACTGATGCATTTAAAAATATATATATATGTTTTTCCATGACAGTATTCCTTTAACAAAACATGACCGGGAGTAGCCAATTCAAGAATTTTTGGAAATATGAAAAACGCAATCTGGGAAAAGTCACACCTACATTTTTCTACAATTATGCAAGATTTTTTCCTGTAAATTCAAATTATAATAAATATATCTAGGCAGTGTCAGACTGGGATGCCATTGGCTCACCAGAAAACCTTAGAGCGTGGGCCCACTCTTCAAACTATTTTTCATCCACTTCTCACTCAACCTCTATATTTTACAAATTTTTTTCTTTATGTACTATAATCTATTCTTCTTTATATTTAGTCAATTTGTTCCCATAGAGAATAGGAAATGACCATGAATTAGGCCAAATGGTTAGAGGTAGAAGGGCCCACTGACACCTGACACCCTAAAAAAATCAAGGTCCAAACAACAGGAATATTTTAAAATATCTAAATGTCTTTCTTCTAGTTCTAGAACATGAGTTGGTGTTTCCTTCATAGTGAAATGAAAATATTTTATTCCCTTTCACTGGCATATCAGTGAAAACCCAAAGCCCTGCATAGCTTATCAGTCAGTCTCATTCCAGTGGGATTATGTGGGAGATCTCTATATTTTCTGGGAGATGAGTCATGGCCTATAAACTTAAACAAACTCTGTTCCACGTTAGGATTTAGAGGAACAGATAATGACTTTTTCACTTGCTTCCAACCATTCTGCTGGTTTCACATGTAATTCAGTAGCTCTCTCTGTATCTGGAACCTGTGCAGATAATATCAGTAAACATGCTGCTGTTCTTAATGCACAGACTATTTTACTGTTCTGGTCTGGGCTTCCATGTGCCTGCTTGAGAACTGAATGGAAAAGTAAGAAAGTAAGAATGGTACATCTGCATAGCTCCACCCAAAACTCCATGTGGAGAAGCTTTCCGTGAGATTCCCTGCTATTGCAAGTTCCCAACTTGCTTGGGCATGTTTCTTCTCAGGGGAAGCCTCTTATATCCTCTATATTTGTAAACATGCAAAGGAAGGATTGGAAGCAGTGTTTATAGCTCTGTAGGCTGCTGTCCTATTTATATGCTCACCACATGCATGTCTCTGTATGGGATTATTTATTTCTTTGTTTTGCACCGTAATTCATATGACATATATTTGCTTTGTCAGATACAATAAATTCATTTTAGTACTCTGGGAAATGCTAATAAATGTGACTAGTTCATAAGTCACAGGCATGTCCCATTTGCATTAATGGTATCAGAAGGGCTACAGGTTGGCCAAAACACACATAATGTGTCAAACCTGCCATGTACACATTCTATCCCCTCACTCATGTGGCCTACAAGTTCTGCTCAGTGGTTATTTACTGGACACACAGCATTATGTAATTGGACCTCTGCTGACCTGAAGCACAAAAGCTTCACCCGCAACCCAAACGTCTACACCACCCTTACTGAAACACATACGTGATGCAATTGGAAGGCAGACAGGAAGTAGACAACAGGAAGTAAAATTAAATTTTACTTGACCTGGCCTGTACACCCCATACCCATGTAACAACCGTCATTGCACTGTTGTTACCTGCAAGTATTCAACCTACAGCTGAGCAATTTTAAATGTGGAAGCCAGGAGAGTTGCCACTATTTGCGCCTTATTAATAACAAAGAACAGTTTGTTTTTTCCAGCCTAGTAGGAGGACTTTTCATTTCTACCACATATTTTCAGGCAGCTAGCTGCATATAGTGTAAAACTGTCCACTATGGCTTTTGGGCATAGTTTCAAAAGAAAAGGGTGACATGGGTAGGCAAATGGGCAGGAATATAAAAAAAAGGATGTCTGGATGGGGATAATGTAAAGGGAAAAACAGATCAAGGAAAGGGAAAGTAGTTGAGATGAATACCCCTAAAAGGAAATTAGAAAGAAATGTAAAAAACTAAAATGAAGAAGGGGTGATAAGTCAAAGTAAAGAATGTTAGACTGAGAGAAATATCAGAGGGATTTTATAGGGGAGGATACAAAAAATTATACAAGGATAAGGAGGAATAGGAAAACAGGCTATAAGGCAAAGCTGATAATAGGGAAGGAGGGACCATGTTATTACGTTGTGATAGAAAGAGAAGGTAGGTAGACATACAAAGCAAAATAGCAGAACTGAGCACTGTTTATTTGTAAGACCTGAATTTCTTCAGGGAAACAAATAGCAATAAGTTATATAAAACCAGAACACAGGTGTGGGCAGCTATACCTTTAGTAGTGTAGGAAACACACTGGCAGAAAATAAGACAAAAAAAAAAACAGACACCCTGCATCTACCAGGAGAGCTGAAATCTTGCACTAAATGGGTTTATAATAGTTATCACACTTATCATCCTAAGCCAGTGCTGTCCAGCTGGCGGCCCGTGCCCCAACCACTCCCGAAGCATTTTGTCACTGTATGTACTGCCTGCCCTATGCTGCCTGTGTGTGCCATACTCTGCCTGCCCTATGCTGCCCGTGGGAGGTAAACCTGGCAGGGGTTTGTTCTGGGAGTTTGTTAGCATTTGGAAATTATATGGCCCCTAAGGTGTGTAATTATGTGCTGGGGGTTGCTGTGCATATGGATTTAAGGGTATGTCCTAATATGACATAATCTTCTTCTTTCACATATGAAAGAAGGGTGATATCCCTGCAGTGAGCATCAACCATTTGGGTTTTTGCTGCGCTACCACCATTAATGTGGGTATGCTTTAAAAAGTGCTTGTGATAACATGGGTGTGGTTTGAAGTGAGTATGGTTTAAAAAAGGCGAGTGGTCAAAACTGGCTTCCATTATTGGCCCTCCACTACATAGCTCAGAAAAATTTGTCCCTAAGTACCACAGAAGATTGCATCTTCAAAGGGGGTATAAACTGAAAATCTGCAACCACTAATCTAATTTTTATGGAAACAAACAGATTTGGGTCTCTTTTATAGGCTTGACCATGTTTGACAGAATTAAATGTTGGGATTGGTTGCTTATGGCATATATGACCATATTTTGATCAAAGGTGGGGTTCCTTGGACATTAATGGATTTAGTCTGATGCCGCCTGATACCTTTCCTTTCACTTACTCTTGGAGCAGTTTGAGGTGTGCTGCATCTTCAGTGAAGTGTGTCAACACACATACGAAAAATGGCAGCACATTATCTACTGCTCGTTCTGATGATGTTACAAATCAGAAGTCCTATTGCACGTGCATGCTGTAATTTTAAGCATGCACATCAACACAGTTGCAATATATGTAAAAATGCAGTTTATGCATTCAGCTTGTTCAACTTGCCACTTGCAAGCCCTACCAATTTTGGGCCCAGAAATCAGAACCTGTCTATTTAAAAGGGAACAATTGGGATGTAACCCAAGTATAAATATCTTGAGCCTAGCACAGTGAGATGTGTTTATAGTCACTGAGTGCAAATAAAAGAAACACTAGGCAGAAATGTATCTGGGTGAGGGGGCAGAAGCCTGGAATCTAAGTCAAACTTCACTGCCTAATGCATTCAGCCCATGGGCACTTAATCATAGGAAAGGTTGCGTGAAAGTGCCCAACCTGTCATGTTTATGATCAGTTGCTAAAATGGATCTCCAACTTGAGGTCTTCCAGCTGTTTCTGGACGTCCACTTCAGGAATACTTGTTGAAGGTTGTTCGGGGATGTTGAGATTTGTAGCTAAAAAGAAGCTAAGAGCTCCTATTCAGGCAGCAATTTTTCTGACCAGCGGAGGCTCAGAATAATATTGTTTTGTCATTGCTTTAAGAACTGCTCCATCGCTTGCTATTGATCACCTTGCGCACCTGTCAAGTAAGATTTCTAGAAGGCAAAGACCACACCTCATTTGTCCATTATGTTGGTGTTTTCAGCCTGGCTGCTACCATCTGTTTGTAAGTAATTAAAAGCAGAAACAAGGTATTGATTTCTCTTCTTTCACCTTCTATGTTCAGAAATGCAAAAGACTGAGAATTACACTGCTTTGCCTAGCTCAGTAGGGCCAAAGAAAACACACACGACCTGGAAGTGTTTTCTGTATCCCCTGGGGTTCCTAAGAAAAACAAGTCCGTGCTATAAACATAAAGAGACAGGGTTTTAAAAGGAAAGTAAAAATATCTCCACATTTCCCCGCTTTTTCTAAATTATAATTTTCATATGTGACATATTTATAGAAAACACATACCCCATGCACTGGTAGGTTTTATCTTGAGTGTAAAATATAAGGTTATAGAATTGTAAGATAGATTGTTAAGAGATCAGAACATTCCTTCTCTGCATATTTGCATTTATATGTATCAGTAATATATGTTCCAGTGAGTACTGACGTCTGTGGAACAGCACCCCTGACAGTTATAAATAAATTCTGTTATTCTTGTATACCTAAAGGCAGTCGGAAGATATGTGATATTCAGATGTTGAGCCTAACAACAGAAAGTTTTGCTGTAATTTTGAAATTATGGGTGTACATCCAGTTGTCAACATACCTGACCTGTGTTCAGCAGCACTCTAGAAACCTATTTTTTTCCTCTATAGCCATACAGTGACATTACTATCATTAATAAAATCACGTGAGATCTATAGGGCAGGTATCTCCTTTCTATTGTCTCTTAACTCTTAGCACTTTATATTTAATGTAGTTGTATATTCTAGTTTATATATATATATATTGCCTTCTATTGCATTGTCCTATTAAAAGAGACGTATCATATAAAAATTAAGAATTTACCAGTGAATTATACTCCTCTAAATACAGAAGGATTGTGCTTAAAAAGTTGTATTTCGGACTGATTTATTGAGAAATTCCACCAAAACCCCATTAGTCCCACCCATCTGTTCCAGGGAAGTGAAACACAACTTTGGCTGGCTGAATTCTCTGGATGTGCAGGGGAGCCGGCGGCACTCAGTACACTGCACTGTAGGACAGGAACCAATCAGCAGCTAGGCTAACCTGATAGGGAACTGAAGCCTCTCTTTGTTTGTGTGATTGCAAGGCTGTGATTGGCTCTCCCCCTTCTGCTGTGCTACTGGCAGGGACTCTTAGGACACGCCCACCCTTCATTTGAAACAAAGACAGAGTTCTGGTAGGATCTATAGGGAACTCCAATAAAGGGGCCATTTTTACAGACTGTATTCAATTTATGACCACTGTGAAACTAGCACCATGTATTATTCATAATTGCCTACAAAATTAGAATTTTTTCCATTTATCCAATATGTCTCCATTAATGTATTTTAATTTACAGTGCTGATACGATTTATGGAAACAGCAGTTTCCTTCAGTGCGTTTTTGGGACAATCGCTTGCACAATTTAATATGCTTTCTGAACCTCTAGGATAGACCATGAAGTTTTTATGGTTCCCTGCAGCTGATTTACGTATAGAGCACAATTATCACCTGCTTCAAGGCAGATTGGAATGACAAGGTCCCTGTTGTGAGCTGTATGCGGAAGGAAACGTATTATATTGCTCTCTAATGGGTGCCACATTAAGTAACCTGCTGCAGAAAATATAAGAGGACACTGCAGTCAAGTGGCATCACACACTGCACCCCTCCAAATAAATGATCTCCCATTGCGTGCTTTCCCCTATTCTCACACTGAATGGACAAGGGTAGACTGCGTTTTCTATCCAGTTCTAATAACAAATTGGTGGCATTTCCCTTTAAGTGCAGTTTAAGCCACAGGAATAAATAAATGAATGCTGAGAATACAAATCTTTACTACAATCATTGAGTGGAAATCCAAAGTAGACTGAGGGAGGCACACTTCCAGATAGTATGAGGTTGCATTGATTTCAAAAGGATTCACAGCAATATGAAACAAGCCTGAAGACCTTTATGTCACTTTATAGCAAAATGTAAGACCAATAAAATGTATCGTACTACCTGTGTGCATCTGATCCAAATCAATAAACTCTCTCTAACTAAAGGGGCTTTTCCCAGTCGTGCCCTCTTGGACACAACATACAGACAGCTACCCCAAAGGCATCTTACTGCCCACTTATGAACTTCAAATACATGAAATAATTCTTGTTTTTTGCTGAGTAAAACAAAGAGCATTCTGTGTTTGAGAATTGCTGGCTTCAAAGCTATCTCATAGTTCACAGTTGCCCCAAATTTCCCTGGTTTTGACCCAGGCAGGTCTTTATCTCAAAATGCACAACAACATCTCAGTGATCTTATGGCCATGAAAACCATTGTGTGTTTCATTTTGTTCTGGAACCTTTAACTATTGGGTAGTTACATGGTAGGTATGGCACACTATGCCCTCTTGTTTTGTGAAGGACTGGCTTGTGGCAAAATCAGCCTGGACTTTTTTTTTGTTTAAATTTTGCCAACTATGCAATTGCCCTTGTGGGCCACGTTGACCCAGGACTGTACTCTGCTCCAGGAACTTTGAGCAGTGTAAGGCACACATGGGAGAAGTATAGTCTGGCAGCAATAGTAGTACAGGAAAAGTAGGAATTTGTGCTTGGACCATCCCTGGTGGGCCCTGGACACCCCACAATGCTAGTTTCAATGAAACCTGTTTTTATTTTTGTTCTTGTATTAGTATGGCAACTCCTGCTTATAAATAAAAGTATAAATGGAAACATAGAAGACTTCTTGGAAGAAAATGCTGTGCCCTGTATGTAAAGCCTACCTTTTATCAGATTTGTTTCTACTTTAAACCAGCTGAATTCATGTGCTACTATAATCAGCACTTTAAAACTCCTCAGCAGAAAAAAGTTCAAGTCGTTCTATATTTACTCTGTGCATTTAGCAAGTGAGGGCAGAAAGTCTCGTTGCCTTTCTGAGTTCCTAACTAGGCACCCAAACTGATGAGATGCTCGTTATTCCAGATGAGGTTTTTATCCCCTGGGGTCGCAAGTTCTTCGTTCCATAAATAATGTTGCAGGCAGGTAAAAATGCAGACTCCTGCTATTTATTGCCTAAGACAGATGGCCTTTCATTTCTGAATGGTACTTAACATAATAAAATAGTTGATGTGGGCTGTAATCTTGTTAGAGTCTCCACTGTTTTAAGAAGAGGCAGTGTTGTTATGTATCAGCAAAAACATATTAGTATTGAAAAGCATACTCTGTACACTACCAGCAGTGATCTGCAGTAATAGCTGAGGCATTATTTTGCAAATTCTCATTCCACAGCAGTTCCACATTTGTGCATTGCTTAGTACATAGTCTCTGCGGACATCTCTCATGTTGTACATCATGACTGTCCATTTGGAATCCTATGGTGAAATGTGGCCCCAGTCACTTCAAAGGCTGTATAAATTTATTTTCCCTTGATTAAATGACATTACTGGTACTCCAGTAAATAATTATTATATTGATATAATATAGCTATTACACATTTATTGTAGCAAGAGGTGTAAGTGCTCTTTTACATCTGCAAGTGCAGTGAGCCGTACGTTTACATTCGTGAGTGCAATTTCAAGCACAGTTAACATGTTTTTTCTCAAAATGCAGCATTTCCCCAAAAAAAGTCCTAAAAATAACAAATCGCCATGGTACGAAAATTGTCGAGATAATAATTTGGAGGCCACACACAGGCTGAAACAAAACTTTGTTTCAGCACTACAATTTCCCCATGCCCAATTAAGATCTGTATTGGATTGGTTTGTCTAATGTACTTGATTGGCCGGCACAGATCTCTGGTCTCAATCCAGGCAAACACCTTTGGGATGAATTGAGATGCTCACTATGAGCCATGTCTGATTACCCAACCTTATTAATGGCTTATAGCTCAAAGGAAACAATCCCAGCAACATTTTCAGAATAGTAGGGGGTGTTATAGAAGCAAAGAGAGGACATTGTTAATGTTTTTGTGCATGAGCATCCTACATTACTAACTCCAAACTGCTTAGTCTTTCCTGCACAGGTTACATGTTTTACTTTCTGTCGTAGGTAAGCAGTTTATTGGTGTCCTGTTGAAAGAACAGAGGAGTAAAATTGGAATTGGGATTAGATTTAATGGTTGTCTAAGAAAGTCCCCAGCTTTAATGATAAGGAATATATTTTGGGGTGAAATAGGCCAAATTCTTGTGATTGCTTTGCAGTTTACTGGTTAATGTAATGTTCAGTGACAAATTTTGGAGCACACAATGATTTGTTTGGCTTCTACACATATACTGTCACTCACTGTTTATATCATACTTATAATAGTATGGCTATTTTATCGCATATTCATCATTGTTCAGTTTATGGCTATACGTTATAATGGATTGAAGCTGTTTTGATGAAATTGCTTCAATCCATTATGGAAAATACTAATTAAAAGGCTTTAAAATGTTTCCATTAAGAGGGAAGTAGTAGTTGGTGAAGTGTTGGAAATTTAACTGAATTGTAATTGAAATCCCAGTGTTGAGTAGCATTTGTACGAAATCAACAGAGCCGTTGACAGAAATATCCACATGATTTTTAATTTTGTCCAGTTGTTCTTTATGCTCCCGCAGGAATAATGGGGTTTTGCTGAGCTGGTGCAAAAACTTCAGTGACATTTAGGTCAAAGAGGATGTAAATGTTTTTTCTAAACTGGTCAGAGCTAAAGTCTTTTCAAATTAGAATGTGGAGAAAACATTTATATAACCTGCAATTTATATAAACTGATTTGCAACATTTTCAAAAATGTAATAAGATCTGTTCTATTATTCACATATACTTTGAGGGGATATTGTAAGCATTTCATTACATTTCTGACATTATCTTTATACAGGTATGGGACCTTTACATAATTTGAAACTCCACACTTTGTCTACTAAAAAATAAACTCAACGGAATTGTTTTCCTTCAATAAAGATTAATTACATCTTAGTTAGGATCAAGTACTAGGCACTGTTTTATTACTACAGAGAAAAAGGGAATTGTTTTAAAAATTTTAAATTAGTTTATTATAATGGAGTCCATGGCAGATAGCCTTCCTATAATTTGGAGCTGTCTGCCTAATGGGTTTCCGGATAACGGATCCTATACCTGTATATAGACTTGGATACTATACAACACAAAAAACAGGGTTGCACATAGAGTAAGTTAGCAGACCTGCTTGAAGGTGGCATTTTAAATCATGCATTGTATCCTTCCCTAAACTATAAAAGGAACAATCTTTCTTTCAGTGACAGGGTCACAAAATACTTTTGAGTATTCTCAAAATCGATATCAAATATGCCCAAAGGTAAAATCTTTGCATATTTTTCTTGTAGACTTACATTTCCTGCAATGAAACCCAAATTCATTCAATTGACTTCCTCTCTTTGATTGAACATTTGCAAGAAGTCTGAGTGCCTGTTAGGTTTCCATTTATCTTTTGTATGTGTTTTTTTTCCCTCTCTATCTTCCCTTTCAGTTGCTTTTGTTTTCTATTACTGTGGCCTGCTAGGGACTTGCTATGTGGGATTCATGAATCATTCTCTCGCTGACAGTATTGGCCTGCTGCACTCAGATTCTTGTGCTATCTGAAACAAATGTGACTTGGAATTGATCACATTTACAGTTGACTGAGTGTAAATCAGATAAAGCAGGTTCTAGCTAAAGTGAGATGCAGTGGAATGATGCTCTTTGATCTGCGGCTCAGAGTTTCTGAGTTATTTACTACTTGCTTGGAGACCTGTGCTTACTTAAATGTCCCTACCATAGCCATAGAAACTGTGAGGTGGAAGTGTTGGGTAGATTTAGTAAAATATAGAAAAAAAATATTGGCTTAACTATTCATTTGTTAAAGTAGAAACAAATTTAGTTCTTGTTTTTAGCAGGTACCCTTTGGTGATTAATATATAGAATACTGGGCTGGGAGATGATCAGTGTTTGAGATAATAAACATATTATCAATGCAAGCTGGGCCTCTACTCTGTATGATTATTCCTTGGGGCAGTATACACCTTTGCTAAACATGAGAAGCCTGTGTTGAAAATATATTCTTTCTGTCCTTTTAAATAAAAAATCCATACAATATCATCCTAATATTTTGCCATTATACAACACTGATAGAAAATTGTTTTGTTTTTCCCAGAATTCACTCTGTTTAAGGGATAAGAGATAACTATGTCTATACAACTCATATACTGCCTTTGTTAGAATTTGAGATTAGTACCATCTCATAATACATTTGGCTTAAAAGACATGTAAACACTACATTTTCCTGCCATGTATATAAATTGGGCACATCTCTCCCACCCAAACCACACCATTTGTACTGCATATATCCCCTCCCTTCGCCAGCACCTTCATATTTTCCTAAAACAAATAGCAGCTTTCACCCAGTGGCCATTTTCCCTCTGACACATCTTTAGTAACGTTTTAGTAATTTATTTCCTGTTATTTCTATAGCGCTGACACATTTCCACAGAGATTATTTATCAATTAAATCAGTCCCTGCCCCCAGAGGAGCTTACAATCTAAGGCCACACACACTATGGTTAATTTAGTCAGAAGCCAGTTAATCTGCCTGTATGTTTTTGGAGTGTGGGAGGAAACTGAAGAACCAGAGGAAACTAACGCAGACACTGGGAGAAAATGCAAACTCCTTGCGGATAGTACCCTGGCTGGGATTGAACTGAGGACCCCAGTGCTGCATTTACATTTGCAGACAGCACATGTGCGCTGCAAATTTCATGTAATAAATGCAGGTTAACACAGTCAGAACTTACTTTGCTAAAAGGTTCTGCTTGGATTGTGCCCTGTAACAGTTAAATTGAGCTCAGAATCGGAGGTTAGGAGAAAAACACGTTTCTCCAGCAGAGTTCTAAAGAAAGCAGCAGTGCCATCTCTTCATTGGCTGCTAGACGGGAGGGCGTGTTTGGTAACAAGAGTTGAGAAGAAATGTGCACGCTCAGTAGCCAAGAGTCAAAGTCAGTTCCTAAGGGAGGGGGCCGAATGGGAGAAGGAATCCCAAGTGATTAAGTGGATGCTGCAGCCTTACTTTTAACCTTTGAACAACAGGAGTGATACATATTTAAAGATTAAATATTAATCTTAAATATTAATAGGCTGTTCACTCATTACATTTTTTGTGGGGATTTACATGTCTTTTAACTGTGTACTGGACATTTGTTTTGCCAGCTTCTCCTGTGCAAATAATGGCCCTGCAGAATTACAAAGTGAGACAGGAAATGCTAAAGTGATGATGGTTCTATTTTCTTGCTAAGTAAAAGAAAAAAAAACTACAGATACTTCTTAATTAAAAGGGAACTAAACCCTAAAAATAAATATGACTAAAATTTTTTATTTTATATATTGAACATATTGCATCAACCTAAAGGTTCAGCAGTAGCAGTAATAGTAATGGTCCAGGCCTTCAAAGTTTTGCATATGAGTTTCCCATCTTGGATTTTGTTAGGGGTGTGACACTGCACATGCTCAGTGAGCTCTGGGCAGCTGTAGGGAAGCTAAGCTTTAGGGGTCATCACAAATTATCAAGCAGAAAACGAGGTTTTCCTGTCTTAGAAGCAGATGCTACCGTGCTGATAGTTACATTCTGATGGTAATTTTACTGGTTACTGCCATGTAATTGAGAAAAATGAATTAGTTACTAATCAGCCTTATATTTGGATATTTATATTCTATACAGTATATTGTGAGTCAGTGCCTAAGCTCAGATAACTGACAGCAGCACAGTTCATTTATGTAAATCAGCAGAAAAGAAGATGGAGAACTAATAGAAGCATATTCGATTGCAAAGAACTTTACTGCTAAAGGGCTGTGAGAACCTTGGGCTGGTAAGGAACCCTAAAATATAATGTGCAGCATTTTTTTCTACTTTTTTTTGTTTTAAAACAAAAGGCAAAAAGTAAGTTTGGCCAAAGCCCTGTTAGAACTGAGCTGAATTGAGAGGAATTCTACCAGCACTCTAGTGGCAAACCTACATTGTCTGTTTTTGCAAACTCCATTAGCCCAGCTCCATTATTGGGCTGTGTCTAGTGTAACACAATACATTGTCTTGCAGTACTATTGGCTTTGTAGTACTATGGATGTTTATTGTTTTGAGTTTCTGCTTTCTTCTTCCAGAGAAATGAGTTACATGTTACATCAGATTACCCATGTGAAAATGATAATATATTAAAGCTAAAGCTGTTAACTACATTGCATACTGTCTACTTTTTTTAAACGCTTGTGTGATGCCAAAGATCTAAGTATTTCTACTTTTGCATCAGTAGGTTTCAAAAATGACTTCATAGGTTAATGAAATAGGGAGACTTTCATTTTTATTGTTGTGTCTTAAATCAAGAGTGTTGCATTGTATGTGATTTGGTCACCACATAAACTCATTACTATGTTACTTAGATACAATGTGGTCTTGCTTCTCTAAAAATAAAGCTATGTAGTCCATTAACCCAGCGTAGATTTGCAATTGATTTTCCTATGGGCACTTTCCATTTGGATGAACACAAAAGGATGTTCTTGTTTTGCTGTACGAGGTTGTTCTCTGTATGTACAAATTAGGCATGCAACACGGCTTCTCTGGACTTGCTGGATGGAACACGCACTCATATCATATATAGTTGTCTTCTTTTTCTCTTTATGTATATTTAAGGTTGCTTTTGTATTAATCACTTGTAGCAATGATAGACTGTGAAGTGGTAGGATAATAATGCAGATTTAGCATGTGTCAATAACTGCAGCCCAATGGGAGAAAAGATGGCTGTTTACTGCCTATTAATACTTATGGAAACCAGTGCCATGAAAAGAATGGCAAAGCAGCAACTGCAGTGCACACACAGACTACTAATGAGAACTACTTTTCCAATATCCCACAGTATATTAGCTGTACATGTATAATTAATGCAGTGATCAAATAATAGATATGTTATAGGTCTAATGGCTGAGAACTTTCTATGTAAAGAAGTCCTACATATTACAACCCCACCTTTTATCCTAACCGGTTTTAAGTTTACAAGAACCTCCATTTAATAACCTAGCTGTTAAATAATGCTGTGTGTCTAGCTACTTTGATATCTCCTCAGCTTTGTCTTTGAAATATATTTTATCAGTTTCTGTTACTAAAGTTGGTTGTTATCAAAGCTGCTGTGTCTGGAAATAGTGGAATTCTCCATATTAATTTTTACAGTGCAAAAATATCCTTTCAATCAGCTTTAACGTGTGCAGACTGAGTTCTCCAGGTGCACTCTCTATGCCCTGAAATGGCAAAACGCAGAGAATGGTTGGTTCATTCTGCATTTCCAAAATCTGAAGATGGACTGTCACCCCACAGTCAATTGTAGAAAGCTTTGCATAGGGTCCTGCACTCTAGCAGTAAGCACATTAGTATCATAGTAGAGCAGTTCACTAAAGCAGGGAAGCAGTCTCTTGATGGGAGGTTTTTATATGATTTTAAAATTCTGTTTGTTGCAATGTAAAATAACTGACACATTGGACTGTAAGCTGTAGAAATATAGTTGCTAAGCTGTGCCACATACACGGTCCCTATCCCTGTGGTCTCCCAGACGCTCGCATCCCCAAACATAATTATTCCTACCCGCTCTGGCCACCCATATCTATCAACTTGGCAGGGTTAATTGCACATTGACCCCCTTCATCCTGCAGTTTTTTTTCTTTTAATGTGGTAAAAGATGTACTTATTTGTGCGCATGAGACCCAGTTTATGGGACCTCGGTATAGTTCTGTCCCCAGGATCTCGAGTACATATAAATTCTTGGAATGTGCCTGCAAATGTACTATACCTGAATATCTTCTCTCCAAATCTGCAATACTAAACATCATGCTTAATGTTTATGAAAGGATGATAATGATATTTCCCCAAGTTTTTTTAAAAATGTGAATTTTCCTGTATAGCCTTTGTTGATCTTTTTGACACCCCAAAATGCAGTTATATATATTGATATTAATATGTGACACCCCAAAATTCAGTTATATATATTGATATTAATATGTGACACCCCAAAATTCAGTTATATATATTGATATTAATATGTGATCTAGAAGCTTTGCTCTCAGAATATTGGTATTTGATGTGCAGCCGCTGCTGCTTTCACAACTTACATGAACTTATAGTTGCTCCACATTGAATGGTCCAGGATTCTTTTGCTGTGTTGCTGCATTCTCTCAACTGCCCATTCCACACATCACATTCAGTCTTGGAACTAATGGATAATGGTTAGAAGAGCATCTAATTAGAAACCACAGAACATTTTCTGAATCCCAGAATGCATTTTTGGAAGGAATACCAGAGAGCGTTGGTTTGAAAATCAATGCAAGACCTTTTTTTTTTTTTTAATAAAGTCAAGAGCAAAGAAAGTCAAGAATTTACTTGTTTGATTTAATTTTACTTCATTTATTTTATAATTTACATTTAGAATTTAGCTCTCCTTTAATGGTAAGTTCATTTTCTTAAAACAGTTATGGAAACGTGGCAAATGAATGTGCTAAAAATGTGCCAGAGTGAGAATCTGAGATTTCCACTACTAAGGAGAAATGTGTGTTTGAGTTGGGGAAAAAATAAATCTTTTTTTTCCAAGGCTAAAATGTGACAGATTGGGATCTGGAAAAGCTAGGCTTGAAAATCTCTTCCTTAAATGGTCAATATTTAGCCATAGGAGCAAATATTTTGATTAAAGGAAGCCCTGAAACTGCAGTGCAGAATGTTATAGAGCTTGATCAATATGCAGGTGATTAAGATGTGACAACTTTTATCATATTCAGGAAGCTTCAGCAATATCTACACATGATATTAGGCAATAAGATATAAGCTCTCTCAGTCAGTGTATATAAAGGTATGGGATCTGTTATCCAGAAACCCATTATCCAAAAATGTCCAAAGACCGTCTATATTAAAATAATTTTGGTTTTTAAAAATCCTTTATTTTTTTTTATCAGTGTAATTAATAAAAAATATTTTAATAATAATAAAACAGTGCCTTGCAATTGATGGTAACTAAGCTGCATGAATCCTTTCAGAAGGCAAAACAATCCAAACATTTTAGCAGACTTAAAGGTATGGACATTCAAATTACAGAAAAATCTTTTATCTGGAAACCCCTGGTTCCAAGAATTCTAAATAATAGATCCCATACCTGTAATCTATACCCTGTATATACCCTTTTATAGTATAAAACTTGAGAATATGATGGTGCTTTAAAAATGTTTGATAATAATAATAAGTAAGTGTATCCAACCAGTTGGCCTTCAGCTATTGTTCAAATGAAATACCCAACTCACGTTGCCCATCCATGAGTTACCAAAGGCCATAGTTCAGCAATAAATGCAGGGTCACGGCCTAGACATTTCTCGTGGAAAGTAACACATTTTCATTGTTGTTCAACTAAATGCTTCAGATGATATTTTTGGTTTCCCAGATGGTAAAGCAATAGCATGTGACTGATGGTTAAGGAATATGATTACAGCCCACACACCTATTATCTAGATCAGTGACTAGTGTGGGATGTACGTATCCAAATATACAGGAGCAGCACAGCTAAACAAATAATACTGTGTAATGCAAAGCTAAGGTGCTGACTGTATCACCTGAACTCTAACTTAATACGTATCCAAATGCAGGTATTGACCTGTTATTCAGAATGTTCAAGACCTGGGGTTTTCCAGATAAGAGTCTTTTGGTAATTTGGATCTCCATACCTTAATGAATTAAACCTAATAAGATTATATTGCCTCCAATAAGGAATATTAGATCTACGTTGCGATCAAGGTACTGTTTTATTAATACAGAGAAAAAGGAAATATTTTGAAAATTTTTAACTATTTGATTAAAATGCAGTGTATGGGAGATGGCCGTCCTGTAATTCTGAGCTTTCTCCATAAAGGATTTCTGGATGACAGATCCCATACCTGTAGTAAGGACAGGGGACTGCTTTAGGAATCAGTGTGGTTAAAGGCAAGATGTTTGCATGAGTTACATTTTATTGTACAAACTTTCAAGCATAGGAACAAAGAGAAAAGTAACTGGGGTGTGTGTGAAAGTTTAGACACCCTTCCACTGTCAATTGACATTGTCATCAGGAATTGCCAAATTGACAGTTGTTGAGCTAAATAAAATTTTTGACACCCCAAAATTTTGGCCTGTCACTCAACAACCATGGGCTCTTCTAAATAACTGAGGATTTAAAAATGAAGCTTATTTATGTGCTGGCAATCAACACCTGGTATGCATGTAAGCATGTAAGACCACAATCACCAAAGGGTTACATGAAGCAGCACTTTGCCAACTGTTATACATGGAGGTGGGTTTATTATGCTTTGAGGTTGTATGGCAGCCAGTTGCACAATAAACATTGTACATGCATAGAGAAAATACATATCACCATATTCTGGATACAAGTGTAAACAAGAACTCTTAGCTGGTGTTCACAAACTGCCTGTGTCAAAAGAGGTGTTACTAAATACTCACTTACTAGGGTGTGCAGGTTTATTGGCTCCTGCTGAAACTGACCCAAGTGTGTTGTATGAATAGGGCAGGAACTGATGTGAAAGATGAATGATCTCTGTAAAGGCAGAGCTGTCAGCCAACCTCATGTCATGAGGGAGATAATGATCCAGTCCTGTTTTTTTTTTTAGACCTGAATTCCACTTCACACGAATGATAACATGAAAAAGGTCTTAAAAAGACCCCGAGTGGATCATTATCTCACTCATGACATGGGGTTGGTTGACAGCTGGTAAAGGATTGCATAACATGCTAGTGCTATATAAATAAAGGCAAAGCAATAATATTCAAGGAGCCCTTGTGCACTGAATAACAGTCCTCCCTTGGAAAATATGTGAATATACCTCCCAGTTGTCTCCAATAAGGTCACACACTACTGGTTGTTGGACAAGAAATGGGGAAAATCTTACACAAAAATGGGCATGCTCTGACCAGGCCAGAGATATGAGGGGGTAATGGATGGGGATGGAGGGATGGGGCACAAAAATGAGCATGGTCGGGCCAGCACTATGAAGGGGTAACTGGGGAGGGGGAGAGAAATAATGATATAGTCTAAACTGGTATTGCATCCAATAGGTTTGAAACTGAACATTACTGGCCTCTCTGGGGTAAACAGCCCTACAAAGGTAAAAAAAACTGGCTTACTTGTAATCTGTGAATTCTTGGGGCTGTATATTCTATTTATAGGACCTAAGCAGAGGAAAAAAAAAAGCTTATTTAAAAAAAACTGTGCATGTGCCCATCAGCAAGGAAAGGGGAGGTTGGATGGCCAGTGCCTAGAATTATGTCTCTAAAAAATAAGACTGTTACAGTATGTACACTGGCAGAAAAGTCACACTTTTTGCATATTCTTTATCAAATTTTGCCCTCTCTGTGTTTTGCTGTCGGTTAAATTTGAAGGGCCACATGATTTGTGCTCCAACATGTAAAGTCGGAATTCATTATTATTATTATTAACATTTATTTATAAAGCGCCAACATATTCCGCAGCGCTGTACAATAAGTGGGTTTCATACATTGGACATACAGAGTAACATATAAAGCAATCAATAACCGGAACAAGAGGTGAAGAGAGCCCTGCCCAAAAGAGCTTACAATCTACAAAAAATCCTGTTGCTGTTTTGCCAGTCACAATATTGTTCAGCCAGTGACCATATCATGTGCCTGTGGTGTGACTCGTGTTTATTTCCTTTATTTCTGGACAAGAGACTGGTAACTGATATAATGCAAAATTACTCATTGACGGCTGGAAAACCTTACACTCATGGAGGGGCAGGGCGGCACACAAAACGCATTAGTCTCAGTATTAACTGTAGAAAGTGCTGCTCAAGTAGTAAATAACAGAAAAAATAAAGTAAATGTATGAAAAACAAGAGGCATCTCTATTCCTATGATACAAGGCAACACTACGGACTAATGTCACATGAGACTGTTTTCAAAATTTAGAAGGAAGCCTCCTTTATTGTGACCAATGCAGTAAGGCACACATGTCACTTTCAAATCCATCCCCTTCTGTCTGCAACACTTCAGCATTATGGCCCAGCGTATACAAGCTGACTACACATTTTCCTTTTACATTTTTTTTAAGTTGGATATGTGCACAAAATAATTTTGTACACACTTTTAAAAACTGTGTTCGCTAATAAATGGGTGGATTAGAATAAAAACAAAGTTGTGCGTTTCAAGCAAAATTCTTCATGCGCACCACAATTTGTTGTGTGTACTGCTGGACTAAAAATTTGTGCGCACAGCTTAGAGGGAAAACTAGCTGGCTAGTAGGCTCATTTTCCCATTAGCCCCAATGCGATTAGTTATTCATCTTTATTCAGCATAATGCATATTTGCTCCCCTGCCAGCCCTCAAGTCCCTCCACACATGTTTTGCGCTGGATTTTTAATTCACTGGAAAACACAGAGTACAATTTGCCTCTTCCATGAGCGCATTGGCCAAGCTTTGTATATGAGCCCTAAAAGATACAGTTTTGCTCCTCTTCGTTCACCAGTACTAGTTTTTGTATTCAAGTAAATAAGCCCTCTGATGCTGTAACAATGACTATAATTAAAAGCAGAGTTATTTAAAACAGGAGCAAGCAGCAGTGATTGATTTGCCAGGCAAGGCACCCTAGAAGAAGGCTGGCACTAACAACAACACACCTGTCGATGCACGAAATTCTCCCCCCCCCCATTCCATTATGCAGGAATAACACTACTGACAGTTTCCCAGTCTGCTTGCTGTGACAAATTTCTCTACATTCAAACAGAAATTGCGACCACTGTGCCATGGAAATGGAAAATGGGATGTTTTTTCTTATTTGCTTATTGAGATAGCATTTCTAAGATCTTATTTCATTGTAATTATGGCTAGGAGTTTGTATTTAACCATCTGCCTATAGCTTTTGTTCTACCCTTTTCTTTTCTGTCAGGGGAAAGGGTCTACAAAAGTATTATCAGGAGACAAGTATATCACCCAGTGTGGTGTTCAGGACATTGATATTTGGGAAGGACACTGCTGTTATGATGCACTATGTCCTGAATAGGTCACATGCAGGAATAGGGAACTATCCCTTGTGTTATGTGCTTAAATATTATGTGTTTAACTTGGTGACTTCCTTCATGACATTATCCTCATTAAAATAAAGGGCAAAGCTGTTATTCACCAGTGTGAGTGGGGGGACAGAAATCTATTCTTGCTGGACAAATTTAAAAAATTTGAAATTGCAGTTCATCTGCACTCTTATGGGCTGTTTAACCTCTCCTCTATTCAGAGTGACTGCTAAAGGATTGTACATTTTCTTGGGCTGGACATTGACTTCTTCTAATTTGGTTAGTCCAGGTGGTTATTGGCACATGATGCTGCCCTGGTCACCCCCAACATTGACAAAATGGCTTATTTACTAAGGTGGGCAAAGTAGCAACTAGCAAGTACTCTATTCTTACTGACTGCTTAAGGCAGACATTTGAAGCAGAGCTCATGCATGGGACATGAGCAGTAGCTGAATACATGTTTAATGGATTCAGTCTTGAACCTGCTGAAAGTCAGTGAACCTTAAATTGTATTTAAGTGGTCCTTATAAATTCATTGATATACCAGTGATGGCACAGGAAGTGTAATACAAATTAGCAGGCCTCTCTACTGTGTTAGCCAGTGATCCCCAACCAGTGGCTCGGGGGCAACATGTTGCTCAGTGCCCCCAAACCAGGTAGTTATTTTTGAATTTCTGACTTTGGTTGAATAAAAACAAGATTTACTACCAAATAAAGCCCCCTGTAAGCTGATAGTGTGCATAGAGGCTGCCTAATAGCCAATCACAGCCCTTATTTGGCACCTCCATGAACTTTTATGATGCTTGCGTTGCTCCCCAAGCCTTTTTAAATTTGACCGTGGCTCACTAGTAAGAAAGGTTGGGGATCCCTGGTGTTAGCCATTGATCAAAACAAGAAAATGTTGAATAAGTATAAGTGATACATTTCATTGGATAAGGCTGGGCCCATATAAGATGTTGACCTGGCCCCTTTAGTCCATCTTGGCCTAGTTCATGGCCAAATTGGGCAAAGGTCCAAATGAGCAGATCTCAGTGTGTATGGACATAACTGATTAGATTACAAAATGCAAGATTGGAGGGATGCATAGATTTCCTTCTCAGGGGTAACTGATTTAAAGAATGTATTTAAAAAATGCATATAATTAACTGAAAGCCACAGTTTTCATATAGGAAAAATACATGGTATAGCTGATGCCCAAAATATCTATAGAGATCGAAAGTCCCGGATTCTTTATTTTATTTTGTGAATTTGGTCTTATATAATGGCTAACCCAAAAGGCACCTGTTACTGCTGCCTGAATCTTCTAATCACAGAACATGAATCCTCAACGTTAATGTGGTTTATCTGTGCTCTGCTCTATTCACACATGCCTGGATTTAAGTCCAGCGCTAATTCTAACTGCTGTTGCTGTTTACACAGTAAATTAAGCACGGTGCTTTGTGTGCTCCCAGTTACAGGCTGAAAATAGTCCCATTCTTAAACAGAGGCAACTGCACTGAATGATCTTGCTAAAAGTTTTTCCAAACGTGCTGATGTATTTCTGGCACAGACTTGCGTATCTGGTGAACTAATATTACAAAGAGCTATATAAGTCATTTTATTTAGGCAGCATCAGTTGCCATTAAACAATATTTTCTAAATTCCATTTGTAGGCTGTAAAGCTGTGCCCATCACCTAGATGGGAATTTGCAAATCTTCAAAACCTCCAAGACCATACCTTCGTAGCTCCATGACTACCAAGAATCTGGAAAACACGGAAGGCCGTTAGGGCTATGGCACACTATGGGCCCTATATAATACATGCTGCAAAGTTTGCAACCTACAGCATTTACTGGTTACATGTTTAAAAGCCAATATCTTATTGGTTGCTAGAGTGTTATTGCCCCTTTGTGCGTGGGGGCATTATTTTGACCACTGCTTTTTATAGAAAAGTTCAGAAAACTAAGGGTAAAGACACACACAGCTACTTCATAGCAGCTACTTGTCATGGCTATTAAACACTCGAAAATAAGTTGCCATTGACCAGGGATTCCCAACTTTTTTTTCCTGTGTGCCACATTCAAATATGGAAAGAATTGGGGAGCAACACAAGCATGAAATGTTTCTGGGGGTGCCATATAAGGGCTATGATTGGCTATTAGGTAGCCCTTATGTGGACTGGCAGCATACAGAAGTCTCTCTTTGGCTGTAGTCCTGTTTTTTATGCAATGAGAACTCACCTCCAAGCCAGAAATAAAAAAATAATCCCCTCCTATAAGGCCACTGGGAGCAATATCCAAGGGGTTCGTGAGCAACTGGTTGGGGATCACTCCCATAGACATTACTGGGAATTGCCTCTGCTAAAACGCACATAGAGACAATTATCAGTAACTGATCAGCAATGTCTATTTTAGTAGCCGTGACAAGTAGCTGATAGTAGTAGCTCCATGTGTCTTCACCCTTACTGGCATATATATTAAATTGTATCCCTTATTGCCAATAAGGAGCAACACACAGTCATTCAATAGGGTGACACATGGAACTACTAGTAGCAGCTACTTGTCACGACTACTAAAATAGACAATGCCAATCAGTTACTGATAATTGGCTCTATGGGGGGAATGTAATAAAAGTTGGTAACAGAAAATTATTCGCAATGCCAAAATTTATGCCTCTTTGCGAACAAATTTGCCTTTGCGCAAATTTAATATGGGCTTTGCGAAAGCGAAAACCGTTTAGCGGCCACTTCTGACAATGGACGAAGGTTTGCTTATTTTACTTTTTGCGCCAGTATTTTCCAGCTTTTAGTAGCCATGACATGTAGCTGCTACTAAGTAGCTACGTGTGTCTTCACCCTAAAACATCACTATCAAGTTGTTGGTGAGCTACAGTAGCAACAGCTGGAGGGCTGCAGGATGGACATTCCTAGAAAAGTTCCAGTATAAAGGAAGATAATCTTCAGATTTGTTCAGTGTAGTGGTTAAAGGGCATTGACCCAAAATATGTTGTGTATTTACAGAAACTATACCAATGGTACATTATATTTTATTGACTTTACAGAACTTATTCCTTTTTTGGGTAGTGTTACTGTTCTTTTAAAGTAGAAGGTAGTCACTTCTAGTGTTGCATGGGCCGGCACAAAACCTGCAGGACCCGCGGGTCAGGCTCTTCCTGCCGCCCTTCCTGCCCACAACCTAACTGTGCCCTACTTTTGCTCCCGGCAGTGTCTGTTTATAGGTACGTGCCTGCCCCGCCCCATTAGTGATGTTGGGGATGGGGCAGGCGCAAGTCTATAAGTAAACACGGATCTGCAGGCCAGGACGGGTGTGGGTTGGGAGAGAGTGGTTTAGGGTTAGGTGCGGGTTGACTATTTGTCAGCCAGAACATCACTAGTCACTCCTACCCCAGATCAGTGCTCCTCTTCTTCAAAATATGCACCTGCCTGGAGTACTGTACTTGCTAATGACATGCTGCTATTTTCTTTGGTGTCTCAGGCATTACTTGTGCCTGCTGAAGTTACATACATAGTCAGTACAGAAATCAGTCAAAAAGTTTTGTGCTGCTGATGCATTCACCCAGCACAGGGTGATGCCTGAGACATAGAAGAAAATGGCATGCAAGTAAAGTCCCTGGGGCGCCTAGCAAAGTGGCACCTTCTAATCTAAACATACACACAAATTTGTGATGGTGATCGTTTGGTGATCCCTGGGCTGATTTCAGTCAGACTGGCAAACTGTATGGCCCCTTACAGAAGCCATACCTATCTGGAGCTTGCTGCTACTGTCAGCCTGTGTATAGCTGGCTTTACACAAAATGAAGTGGACTATTTTTTTCAGTTAACATGCTGGATCTGTTATTATGCAAATGCAATTTCATCCATTTCACAATATTGTTAGGCAAGTTAATGGGAAAAAAAAGAGCCAGCTCGATTTGATCAGATCCCAGCATAGAAATGACTTTTAACGATACCTGATGAAGAGAGAGTGACAGTCCCTGGGGAATTAATAATAGACATCTAATGAACACAGACAGGAGGGAAAAGTAATTAAGTGTCGCTGTCGTCTGTGTTTCTCATCATACTTGGGCAAAACTGTAAAATATAGCCAGGAACATAAAAAGCAAATGTTTTCTCTCTATATAAAAATATATTTGCAGATGGAGCAGCTCTGCTATCACTAATAACTTGCTCTGGCCAGTGATATCTGTTTAGTTTTCCATGTGTTCTGTGTTGTGGTCCATCTAATCACAGCCCTTTGGCTGCTCCCAATAAGAAATAACTTCCATTCCGAAGCCAAAAAAAGAATCCAAGATGAACGGAAGCCAGCTCGCGTTCTGTTGGTTTACTCTGTCTCTACAGTTACAGTACAGGCACACAGCCACAGTCTTCATATCGTTAGATTAAGCTCTCGGATTATTTACCGCCAATGTAAATAGAGCGGCAAAGTGCAACAAATAGGCATGCTGGAAATGGTAATGAGATATGGTTTTGCATACAAATACGTAAATGTGGCATAATTAAGGTTTTCCTAGCAACAACTGGACTCTCAGAGATGCCTACAAGTAATGGAGACCCCCCTAAAATTGGGAAACTTAGGAAGGTTTGCAGTCCTTAAAGTACAAGAAAAGTCATATTCATTAAAGGGATGCTAATTTGTTAACAAAAACGAACAAGGAGCGGTAATAAATAAATAAAAAACCTATAGTTATGCAGAGAGCCCTTTAAACTATGTATAAGCAGATCATATACTGCCTTAAACTTCTCCAAGCTGTGCGTGAATTTACTCTGTAACAAAGCTGCTTACTCAGCATTATGCATTCCTATAGAGAATGTAAGCGCGCACATCTGCAGAACATTGTAGCACTGATTGCAACATTATGTTGTAGAGGACTAAACAAAAGCTAATGTTATGTGGTTTCCTTTATGTGTAGATATAAAAGAATTCAATGATATCTCTAACTGGCCCTATATAGTCTGGATATAAACATCTGCTAGAATTTGGGATGCACCAAATCAAGAATTCCTTGAAGGTTTTAAACAAATCCTAACACTTTTTCTTGGATTTCTTGGAGTGTCTCAGATAATTTGAAAAATAAAAATGTTTACTCCTATTACTTTGGATAGCCTAGGTCCATATATATCTAAAACAACCAATCAGACTTTTGCTTTCCTTTTTCTCTCTCCACAGGATCATCTTCTTGACACTTTGTTGACATCTTTGTTGATAAGAAGTTTCTAGTACACCAAGCAGTAGACCCCAAATCAGGGGATATATATATATATATATATTGTATGCCCTGCTTCTACAGGAAAACAAATTTGGCCCCTTGGATGGCCAACAGGCCAAAAGGAAACAGGCTTTAGGTATTATTTTAGATGACAAATGTCAGGAAGCTCCCCAGTGGTCTTGGTTTGCTTCAGGCTCTGAATGATTCAACTTTATGTACTACATAGAGCTTACTACACCCTAGCTAGATTACATTTAATGAATCCTGCCATACCTGACATATGGACAATGTTTCATGATACATATGTGATGGGATTATCGAGACATATAACCATATTGGTCCACAATTCTAGACAAAATAGATGCTATGGTATAAACCACACTAAGTAGAACCCCAAAAGTATGCATACTCCATATCCTTGGGAACTCTGTTGCCAATCAGTATAGCTGACTATTTGTCCCTGAAGTTTGAAGTAAAATCACAAAATTTATTTAAATAAATTTTGTGATTTTACTTCAAACTTCTTATGAACAATCGCTTTTTTCACCTAAAATACCGGAGTGCCTGCCCTTTTTCTACGTTTTGCGATTATCCATGATGGCTCCCTTTGGCTGAAGGTCTGGGGCATGAGCACCTGGGCCCATCTATACTACGGGTGAGATACTTGTAATACTTATGAGCATATGTTTTATTCCTGTTTCTATGTATTTGTCCCTGAAGCCCAGTTTCTAGCCAAGAAACTCATCATATAAAACTGGAAAAGCAATACCGCTCCAGAGGTGCAGGTCTGGGAAAATCTGATGAATGAATGCTGGGGACGATAAAAAAAAAGCTGCTTTAGGACAATCAGCATTGGATTGTACCATACAGTAAATTGTAAGGCTGTCTCTAAGCTCAGTAAGTGACAGCAGCACAGAGCATGTGCAGTGAATCAGCAGATAAGAAGATGGGGAGCTACTGGGGCATCTTTGGAGGCACAGATAAAGGGCTATGGTTGCCTCTGGTACCGAAGCCCTAAACATAATGTAACACCTATTTGGCTATAATATGGCCAACCCAGGCTAGTAGCGTGCTGTAGAGCATGTGTTACATGCGACCTTAATGCACAGGAGTGGGCCTCTGCTACGTGGGAGGTATTTAATGGAGCTGAGGGGTTGTTGAACTACAACTAGCTGAAGTAGTGTGGTGCAATAGATAGAAATGGACGCCAGAGGATTCTTATGAATGAACTGGGTAATACTTTATTTGTCCAAGACAAAGGTAATCAGGGTATTTCGATACTCACTTAATAGATGGTACACAGTATGCAGTTATACAATTGATGGTAAAGATGGATGAATAGCAGAAATATGATGCTCCCCTGTGTATCCCTTCTCATCAAGAGGATTGGGCAGGTAGAACAACAACAGTGTGATAGGTAGGAAAGCTCACCGGCATAGTCCCATGCTCTTTTGGAGGTTAGGGCAAGGCATATTTGCTAACCTATTTCCCTAGCACTTCTGTGTCCCTAATCTAAGGCCAGTAATGCCTGTTAGGAAGACTACTCCTTTGCTATTATCCTGGATGGAGCAAATGGCTGCTCTTTCTGTATAATTCTGTCTGAACTCACCACTTCTAGAGGGTGCTATGAAATATGCTGCTATACTGTCTTTTCCTCATTCACGGGGCCCTGTCCCCGACTTAATTTGGATGGATAGTGGCTTACTGGGCCGGATCTGTACCCAGGCTCGATGGAGCTCTGCTTCAGGTAGCAGATCAGCAGCCAAAGAGGAAAACACTTCCTTGTGCAAGACACTATATAGTCTGCCAAGGGGAGTGGTTAAATGAGCTAAACCTGTAAGGGATAGCTTAAGAAACTGTAACCTGAGTATAGAGGGGTCTGCCCTATAACAGTACAGATAAGGGAAAGTAGGGAAGTAAAGCCATAGGGAGCTTAACCCTATGGGTCCCTACAATAAGGTTCAAGTATTTCTATGCTACTTGTTAAGATGTAGCTCTTCTTAAAGTCCTGGTTCCTGCTGATATGAAGTACATATTGGAGTCATCCTTAACAGCTGTCACAAATTTGACATTCCTGTTAAATAGCAAGGAGGAGAGAAGAAAGGTGTCACTGTATATATACCCCAAAGCATTTTATTTAGTAGCTAAAGCTCATTGCACATAACTGCTCTTTGTATAAATCCGATTGTGAGTTAGACTAATGGAATGATACCTTGGCTTTTCTACCCCTCTCTCGCTGTGCGTGAAATTGCTGAAGAATGTAATGAGGATTTTTCCTCTTTCTGCTGGGTTTTCATTGGTGTTACATGCACTTATTTCAGTTTGTTCTGTGAAAAGAAGCCTGTTTATCTTTTGCTAATGAAAATCTACTGCAGACGTGGGATTATGGATGATTATCAGGCAGCTAGGGCTGTACTGCATGTTGCTTTATAAGCAAAAGCACAGGTGCATATGCCTGGAAGCAATCCATTCTTCATTTCATTTCTCTGCTGTAACCGGCTTCCCTCGATTCTCATCTATCTGCTTGTTTTATCTGTTTAAAGGCACTCGGTCCTATAAAAAAAGCTTCTGGACACCACAGGCTCTGAACATTACAGGATACATTTACGAAAACAAGTGCAAAGTGCAATTTTGGACACAATTCGTCATATATTTTTACACAGGATGGGATGTTTTTTACCCAATAATTCCAGGGTAATTGCAGCTGCAAGGGGGAGTTCAGAAGTTGAATCACATGTTCGCGCTTTGTGAAATCAGATGCAATCACGTAAAAAAATTTCAGAACCTGGGATTATGTAATTTATGAAGTTCTGCTTAAAAATCTATTAAAAATCTGTGTATAATTCTTTAGGCTCAACTCTGCTATACCCATTGGTGCAGTCTGCAGTGGGAACCATAGAGTTACTGCCATCTTGAAAGTGGGTCCAACATGTCAGTACGTTTAAACTGTACAAAGGTTCAGGGTTTCTGGCTGATTTCTGTATTCCGAGGCATGAGGACCAGCCAATGATATTTATCAGCCCGTCTTATTTTCTTTTTTGCGTTATCAACAGCAAACACTTTCCACACAGCTATATTCTGAAAGATGCTCAAATGATTTAGAATGACAGACTCACTGAAGAAACTTGTGCCCTTTCTGGAAGGACATACAGAACCTGTAAATTTGGCTAAATAGATTGATGATACTATCACATGAATATGTGTAGATTTTTTAATAGGTAATTTTACATAAGCTCACGGCAGTCATCAGTCAGTACATATTATTTGGGAGGACTCTGGGAATCAAGAAATGTGGTAGTTTGAGTATGACCATTTGGGAAACAGCAGGATCCACTGTATATAAGTTAAAATTACTGAGTATTTATACATTGTAATTGTTAATGTCTGTGTAAGGAGGAAATTACAATAATGAGACCCCCTTTTAATAGTTTCCAGGTTTAGATTTTCAGACTTCCCCTAGTTCTGGCTAGGTTCCATTTTCACATATTTCATCTTTGTAGTGATGACTGAGTGCGTAGCAAACACCCATTTTGTTGGATTTTTTTCTATTTTTGTCACATAATGGCTCTTCCTCGATATGCAAACTGTTTTTGTGTTCTGAAGATTTGCTTTGCCGATAGCTTGTCCCCAGCGCCCAGCCATGATCGCCTTCCATTTCTTTCAGCATCAGCGAGCCCATTTGGTCAGAGCCTGGCAGTGGGAGAGATCAGAGCGCAGCTGTTCACTTGTCTGCCTGTCACTGCTGGTTTAGTTGAGTGCCAATCAGTGGGCAGAATGCTTATAACACAACTAAACCATCCATCAGGAACAAAACAGTTTCACAATGATATACCCCCATGCCAGCGTACATATATGCATCTACATATTAACTGTGCAGCCTGGGTCCCTTCAGATAGTAATAAACTACAGCTTCTAGTATCCTGCATCCGCCTTCCACCAGATGTTGTAACTTGAGGACAGAGGAAAATATAAAGATGGTACGTCCCCAAATGGTTGATTAGTGTATCCATAAACTATGAATTTCTGCAAGAATCACATATTATATGCTACTGCTTTTGCACCAGGTTTCATTCTAAACTTTCGCATTCGAGGTTGCAATGGTGGAATCAGTTAATGCTGTGTGAGGACATAATTACTCTGTACAAGTACAATAGAGGGAATTATAGACCACTAGTGGATGTTCTTTTCTCCCATAAAAACTACCAGTGCCTCTGCACCCCTTTAGGGCTCTGGCACATGGGGAGATTAGTCGGCCGCGACAAATCTCCCTGTTCGCAGGCGACTAATCGCCCCGAAATGCCATCCCACCGGCGAAAATGTAAACCACTGGTGGGATGGCATATGTGGCGGTGCGATTTCAGTGAAATTGCGGAAGTTGCCTTGAGAGGAAACTTCCGCGAGGAATGGAACTTCCATTTGAAGGAATGTAAGTGTTTTTCCTTGGTGAGGGCAGTGAGGTTGGGGAATGCCCTTCCCAGTGATGTTGTGGTGGCAGATTTAGTTAATGCCTTTAAAAGGGGCTTGGATGAATTATTGAACAAGCATAGTATCCAATGCTATTGTGATACTAATATCTACAATTAGTATAGATGTTGGTATATATGGTTTATATATGTGAGTGTATAGATAGGTTGGTATGGGTTCACTTGAAAGGGTGGAACTTGATTCAACCCAAAGTAACTACGTAACTGTCACTCAGTGTCAGAAGTGTAGTACAGCACTGTAAGATCAAATGTTCAGTTTTATTACCATTATTGTATAACATAGGTATTTCGATTTAAGAGCTTTATTTTTTTTAACCATTTACATTTTTGTGAGAACAAGGAAAATACTCAAGCCAAGCCATAGATCCATGTTTAAATATTTCCAGCTTTGTTAAAACTTATAACAAGAGGAATTGCACATGGCAGTTTTTCAGCCAGATAAGCTATTTCCTCACTTTCCACATTTCCTGTTTTGAGCTGAAAATGCGTATGGTGCAGCATTTGTAACAGGAAGCAAGACGTGCAAAGGAAGTTGCTTCATTCATGCCAACTGAAAGTGCTTGAACCTACGTTTCACATTGTATGACACAACTATAGTGGGGATTGTGACAGGGTGGAAGCACTGTATGTATTAGTAAACCTTAAAGGCGATGCAAACACAAAAAAATATTGTTTTGTCTAACAAAATAAATTGTAAGCCTAAGTAACTGTCCAATATACAGAAACAGTGCTGTTGAAAAGGGTATCTTTCCCTTTCTATTTTCTGCGCTGGTATTTCTGGTTTCTGACAATGTAATAGAAGCCAACAAACCTGTGAAGAACTGTTTCATAACAGAGAGAAGCAGCAGTGCAGACAGACAGACAAATACTGCTTTCATTTGCAATTACATTAAGGTTGCAGCCACACAGGCTGATTCTACCCCCCTAAACTCCGAACAGCCATTCCATGTGCCTTCACCCAGAGCCACTGCGCTTTGGCATCAAAATGCACTCCATGTGCCTGCACCCGGGCATTGGCTCTGGGTGTAGGCAAATCTGACAGCTGATCAGAGCATATGCGTTTTAGCGTGTTTTTATCTGCTCCATGTGACTTAAGCTTAACAAACAACTTTAAACCTATGATGAAAATTGCTATTATATGTATAATGGAAATTGGTTTCATTTTCTTTCACTCGTTAAAAAAAAGTATGTATAAATATATATATATATTCAGACCGTTTAAATGTGTTTTTGTGAATTGTTTAGCAGGAATGACATGTAGCCAGCAGAAACTACAGAATGTGGAACCATTGTACTCCAGTGGGTTCTGGACCCTTCTGTTGCACAGCATGTTGCAGTAAATTTTGCATAAAAGTATTATGAACATTTGTCCTTCATTATTAATGCTATATATTTTTAATGTATTGACATTTCCTCCTAAATGATTGATATTCATTATACTCACCAAACTATTCTCAGCAGTTAGAGACTGAGACCCCTTTGTTGGCATAACATTTGTAAATTATAGCGCACAAGTCGGATTTGCTGTGTTGTTCATCTGCATTTAATTGCCTGCTGCAAATAGGAAGAATATATTAAAGTTGACATTTTAACAACAGCATAATTGGCAAAGAAAAAGAGCAAGTAAAAGTGCCAATAGGCTAAAGGCGAAACAGCCAATCAAGTAATATGCTCTCTCTCTTTAATTACAAAGTGGGGGGTATTACATGGGTGTCTGGGAGAGACAGCACTAACAGTGCTAGCAGATTTTGTCAATAAGTGCTACAGAATGAAACTAATGAACGTATTTGCCAAAATTCCAGGCTGTGTTTCTAGCTTTGGGCCAGTGTCACCCTGGCCTCCCTGTCTTGCATATTCACTGACAGGAACGGAATGAGCCTGTCAGGGCACACACAGGGTATCTTGCAGCAATAATGCATAGCATACTGTTTATTTGCCGAAAATCTTTTCTATGAGTGCTGACACAAGATGGGACAGGCAAGATACAATCACGCATCATGTGACACTAACCTCACAAAAGCCTTCTGGTATAGATGCGTAAATAGGGATATACATTATAAATTAAGACCAGAATATATTGCCCTAATACCCAGGGATCGTTGCTCCATGCCATACACTGGCAGTGATAATTTCACTAGTTTCTAGAAGATATGCACAGTTTAAAGGGTTATTTAGTTATGAGTCCAAAGTATCTATAGCTATTAAATGCATTGGGATCTAGTATTGTACTCACTTATCAGCATTGGGGTCAGCCCTAGTGATGAGCGAATCTGTCCCATTTCGCAGAAAAATTTGCGGAACGACAGGAAAATTTGCGCAACGCAGAAATATCAGTGAAACGCGTTTGTCGCACAACTTTTTTGTTTTCTGCATTGAATTTCTGAAACAATTCGCCAATGCTGGAAATTTGCTGTTAATCCATGCCTGGCGAAAAAATTTGCTCATCACTAGTCAGCCCATCAAAAAAGGGCCAGCTATTTGAGGCCCAATGGTATACAGGGCATATTTGTTATAGTGTGTAAAGCAACATTACCAGTGATGTTGCCCAAAGCCTACACTCTATAATAAATATGCCCCATTGCCCCCAGTGCGATGGGCAATGTACCAAGCAAGTGCTTTATCTGATTATAACCATAAGCTTATATTCACATATTGAAGGTTTCTGCACGTGTATATTAAGCATTAGCCCAACACAACTAATCTACATTTAATTGACAGGATATTAAAAACATTTAGTAATAACACAATAAAATAGCTATAATAAATTTATTTCTGATCAGACCTGTGTGATTAGTATTTATTTGTGGTAAACGGGTTCTAATCCCAGTTAAACCTGTTCCTTTCTCTGGGAGTAAACACAGTTTCTAGACGCATTATGTTCTCAATTCCTGAAAAAAATTCTGTTTGTAGACTATGTGCAGCTAATTAGAGGTTTGCATACTAAGTATGCATGTGTTTAACATTTAAGCACATTGTAATTTCTCTAACACAATCCTTCTGAATGCTAAATGGCGAGATGAAAAAATTAATCCTTTCAGACAATTAGTTTTCTCCTCTTAATAAGGCAATATAGGTACTGGGATATATCAGGCAGCCCATCTGTTCCTATCACATGACTGAGGTTTATGGCATAGTTCCATTGACTAAGCCCCCAAGTCTCACCAACTATCTAGATTTTAAATATTAACCCATGAGTGTTGGTTTATACCAGCCTGCAGCCATGTAGCTGGTGCCACTGAAATTCACAGGATCCCTTTGAATATTGCTTCATTACACTTAGGGGCACATTTACTAATCCACGAATCCGAATCAGGAATGGGAAAAAATCGGATTGGAAACAAAAATTTCTGAAGATCGCAAATATCACGAAAATGCTTACGAAAAAATTGTATCAGTCACGATAATATCGTATTGGCGATCCGAAAGTCACGTAATTTTCGTACCGAACAATTGTAAACAGCGGTAAAACCTTTCCGATTTTTTCGTGCAAACGTCAGAAAAAGTCGCGAGGCGTACGAAAAAGTCGTGCGGTGAACGAAAAAGTCGTCCGGACGCCCGAAAAAAACGGTGAAAATACGCTCGGAGCGTTCGTGCTTTTGTAAATGTGCCCCTTAGGGCTGTATTTTCTATATAGGCATCTGAGAAATTCTACCCAGCCTGCTGCCTGGCACAACTTAATGGTAGTGGAGAGAGTGGCAGGTCATATCTCTCTTTTCCCTGATTGGTACATGGTTGCAGACTGTACTGTGTATGCACTGATCATGTATGGGAGTGGGTGGTCAGAGACCTGGTGCCTAGAGCAGCACCAAACCCAAATACAGCTCCTTTTACGCTCCCATCATAATGTCGGTAGGCTTTAACAAGGATGGTTACCTAATGGAATTAATGAATTGGTTACATCACTGGATAGGGTTGCCGCCTTTTGCCACAGATAATATTACCTGAGACTGGGGTCCGCAAGGGGGTGGGTCTTTGATTCAAAATTGTCTAGTAACACATCACAACCAATGAGATGTTTGCTTTCAATCTGCAGAACAACAGATTCTAGTTGCTGACTGATCGCTGAAGATTATTCTAGATATATCACCTATTGTGATATTATTAAGGTGATTATGATGATCCTCTTCAAGCATGTGTTAAACTTTATTTCATATAGTGTGAAGGGATGACTGTTACCAAGTAGCAAATAAAATAACTGCTCCCACCCTTCTCACTAGGAGCTTTCTTTAAAGCAGTAGCACTGTTATCCTAACCTCTTGACTATAAGTGTTAAGCTGTAAATATTTTTTGAGCACTTCTCTATTACATATTTGTATTCAGATGGCTTGGAAATAAGCTTCTGGTTTTGTACACTGTTGTGACATTGGGAAATGAAATGTGTCTTCCCTAAACCTCTTAAAGGCATGTAATTCAATGTGACAGTATCAGTGTATCCGACTAGGGCTCTGTAGGTTAAACCAATGTTTATACATGGAGCTGCTTGAGTGGTTTTGCAGGGCTATGTGATACTTATTATCTCTGCTAGAATTGCATGGTCACACTGCAGTAAACAAGAAACAAGGGCAGGCATGCTTAAGGATATACTGCTCCTTCATAAATGATAGATCTTCCACTAGTACTGATCTATTGATTTTTCCCCAATATCTGTCTGTCTACAAGTTTTTATACATTATGAGTATTAAGGTACTGAGTTTTCCAATAAGCATAATAGGATTCATTAAACTAAATCATTTCTCAGTTAAGGCTTGTCATTTGGGCATTTGGCTTGTGCAGCCCATAGGTCACAGCATGGAAGTCCAATCTTCATGCTGTACTACAATTTTGAAAATGGATGTGTGAGGAGCATTTGTGCTACTGTTCTTCAGTTGGGACCACTATGCTAGGAAGGAAGGAAAGATTGGTTGGGGCCTAATCATAAATAGAAGGAAGGTTGTATTTAGGGCAGGGTAAAGAGAACTTTTAAAAAGGGTACCCCCTTGCCCAGTTATGCCTTACTACATTATGTAATTTATGTTGGGGATATCCAGCCAGCAACAGACTGACAACTGTCAGCTGGACATCGATGATGTAGATGGTCATTGTTCTTATCATAAAGGGGGTCAGAAGCCTTTATATATTGCCCTTTGTATTTTTCACCAACTGCAACCATGTGTGACAGGTTCTTTATAACCTACAGCTATTTCTGTGTGGGTGCACTTCCTTAATGGGTGCTTATGTTAGGGATAGGATTGAATAATCTTTTATGGTAGCACACACCAAACTGACCAGGATTAAGCACCTGCTGGAACTATACCCTTCCCCCAATGACCATTTTACTGGGTAGGCATGTATTTAATGCAGTTTCTGGTGGGAACTGTTTTATTTTTATGGTATATGTGAAATGTGTTGCTTTCTTTTTTAAGAAGGTGACATATATGTCACATCATTAGTCACTAGACTTCACTTTCTGAATACTGGATTTATACAATTTGCTAATCTAGTATACAATTTTGACTATGTTAGTTCATTGGTTGGCAAGATGGCTGCCTGATTTAAAGAAGAAGAAAAGGTAAAAACTAAGTAAGCTTTATCAGAAAGGTCTATGTAAATACAGCCATAAGCACTCACAGAAAAGCTGCACTGAGTCCTCTATCAAAAGAAACACAGGATTTCTATTCTTCTTTTGTGTATACTTATTTAATATTTACTACTTCTCAGAAAAATTCTTCACTCCCTGGCTGGAGTCTGCGCAGCTCTCTTCTGTCTCCCTTCTCCTGCTCCCCCCTCCCATAAGAATTCATAAGAATTAACCCCCCCCCCCCATCAGAATGTGTGATCTGAGCGCTACCAGCGGCTAGAGCTGCAAGAGAAAGCTACAGAGACAAAGCTAAAATGGCAGCTGTTATCTTAAACAAACTGAGGGAGCTTCTAGTGCTTCTTTTGGTTGGCACTGAATGAGTATCAATGGAGTGTGATGAAGTCATCTGTACTACTGCACAATAGGTTTTTTCTTGTGTCAAAGAAATGCGCATTTTTTTCCTGCTAAAAAAAAAATATTTTTTTATGGTGAAACACAATGGGGCAGATTTATCAAAGTACGTTTTTTGGATTGTTAAAAGTATGATTGAAAAAAATTCGGAGCAACTTCAATAATTTCTGATCTGTGCGTTAATTGCGCAAAAATTTGTATTGTGGTCAAACGAAAATTTTTTGGTTTGCGATTCGAAAGTTACATAATTTTCGTATCTGAATGATCCTTTCTGACTTTGAAACTTCAATGCATGATTTTGGAAGCCTTCCATAAGACTCAATGGCACTCTGCAGCTGCAACCTGGCCAAAAGAAAGTCACGATACCGAAGCTTGAATGGATTCTGAAACTTTTGTAGTTGTTGCGACAAATACGATTTTGTCGCACAAATTGACGCAAAGCACGAAAAAGTTGTGGAATTTAACAAAAATATTGTGGAAATAACGCAAAGTTCTATAAATTAGAAAAAATACGAATTTTTCTCATTCGGACTTTTGATGTGCCCCAATACATGGCGAAATTCTAATACAGGTTTGCGGAAAATGTTCGCTACTTGCAAAAATGCAAGTTTCTCCACTAATTATCAGTTGAAAATATTACCTCATCCATAATGGCCAATAGTAATTCTTTTCCCCAATGGATTCAGTCAGTATTGATGAAAATACCTATATAGTATATAGGAATAGTTTACCAATATATCAGTGTTAAATCTGCCCTTTATTTTCTTCCCTTGGCCTTAAAAAATATATTTGCCCCATTATCCCCCTGCTAAAAGCATGCTGGGAGTGTTGTTGGCATAGCAATAAGGGTGTCACTCAGTAAATGGCAGCCACCTTACTTTACCAAGTGGAGTGCTTTTTCTGTGAAGTCAGAAATGGTTTTGTTCTGAACTCTGTTCTTTTTCCTCTATTACAATGCAGTTCAGAGCTCCTGTTGTTATTTCAGAAATGAACACTTTACATCTGGTACTGTGGTTTATATGAAGTGATGGATTGTTCCCTGCCATCTGTACCATATGAACTGTGAAGCTTTACACGTTTCCTTATAAGGCTCAATTACATTTTGTGTTTGGACGGCAACATGCAAATATTTGCTATTTATACAGCAAATCTGTTTTAAATGAGGGGTTGGTGCCTAGTGGTGGGATTGCAAGAGTGACATATTTGGCAATAATATACTCTCTCTTGAACTGTTTTGTACTTTAGAAGCATCGGTTGGCAAATCTCCCTCCGTTGCATCTCATTAGGAGTCTATGGAAAGTACTTGTATGTGTGTGTGCATATTTTATCTCTGTAGAGCTACTTGTGTATGCAGTGCTGTGCATTTACATTACACTGATAGTACAGACAGGGACACTACAACAATTTAAAAAAGTCAATATATACAATTATTTCAAAGGTTACAGAGGATATAAAGTCAGAAAGTATGGTTATTTAGCCAAATTCAGCCACTCTTGCAGTGCACCTTGACTAAACGTATCATTTTCAAATGGTATCTCACAAATAATGGCTTCTTTTTAAATCGCTTTCTGTTTAATTGCTTGGAAGTTAAAATTGTAATTTCCCCTTCTCTTGTTTTCCAGCAGCAGTTCAGTAAGTCAGATTGCTGACTTTCCAAGTTTGATACATTAGTTGATACATTGCTCATTGATACACTGCTATAACTCGGGGCTCCCCAACCGCCAGGCCGTCGGCTGTGTCACACTGAGCCGAATCTTGCCTGTTGCTACATATGGTGCATACAACGCCACATAAGACACGTCATAATTGGCTTCATACACAGTGTCATATGCTTCATACTTCTCAGTCTGTGGCAACTACATACTGTAGACAACGCCGCAAAGAGGTAATTGCCCTGAACCCCCCCCACCCGAAACCCCCAACCTAGTCTTGTCTTGCACCGGTCTGTGGTGGAAAAAAGGTTGGGGACCACAGCTATAAATGATACATTAGTGGCTGCCATTTCTCTAAAGATGCTGAAAATGCGTTAAATAAAGCATCAAATTTTAACAATATAGATTTTCTTCTTGCTTGCTTGAGGGGTAGCAAAAAATCAGAAATGGGCAGGTATTTCTGTCGCTGAAAAGAATAAGCAAATATGTATATTTTAAAGGACATGTACAGTAAACCCCATAAAAAAAATTGCTCCACAAAAAATGTAATCATTCAACGGCCTATTTGAAATCTTATCTGCCACTCCATGTTGAAAGGTTAATAGTAAGGCTGCAGCATCACCTTAATCAATTAGGATTTCTTCTCCTTCTCTAGCCCACTGAGCCCCCTCCCTTAGGAATTGACTTTGATTGTTGGCTAACTGAACATGCTCAGTTCTCCTCAGCTCAGATTACCAAACATGCCCTCCACATATTTTTTCTCCTAACCTCCAGTAGCCCAGAAGAGCGAGCCTGGGACAGGTAGAGCGGCACGAGGCCATGACAACAGGGGTGAATAGGAACCCAAAGGAAGTTAGTGTATGGGATGATGGGAATTGTAGTGCTGAAAGAATAAGTTGGAGGAGAAAGAGGCAGCATAAATAAAAGGAGCAGGAAGAAGAGGGTTCACTACCTCGTGGCAGCTGAAAGGAGAGGACAGCGTTCCCGCCCGCCCTAGAGTAAGGTATGGGGGGTAGGCAACAATGGGGTATTGGTTTAGAGTAGTCACAGCTTTAGGCGTGGTGGGGCTGCCCTAGGGGGAGCCAAAAAGGGGCTAAATAGAGGAAGGTATAGGTGTTTTTCTTGAGGGGCAGGCCTGGGGGCTAGGCTTTGGGGGGAAAACAGGCATAGTAGGCACAGGAGGTGGGAAAGTTTGGTTGCGGAGGCCTAGGCACAGGCTTGAAAGGGTTCTTGAAATGTTTAAGGTTAGCTAAGGGTATCAATTGTAATGCAGCCTTCAGCGGCTAAATGTTATGTTTATGTTATGTTTATGTAATTGGTGTAAAGTGTATGGAAATTAAACAGTGTTTACAATTTTGTGATGTTATTAATAAATTAAGCTGCGGCCTTTCCACCCAGAAAATGGAAGTCTGTGTTTGGTGTTGTGGGGTAAAGAAAAGGGGACCGTTATTGCAACCTCCCCATGTCATGTTCTAAGCTCAGCTTAACCATTACAGGGCTCATTTTAAGCAGAACTTTTTATGAAAGTAAGTTGCCTGTGTAAGCCTGCATTCTTCATTGCATGAACCTTAGAGTGCACATGTGCTATTTGCAGATGTAAAAGTCACTGAAGATGTGTGAGAGGGAAAATGGCCGCCAGGTGAAAGCTGCTATTTGTTTTAGGAAAATGTGATGGTGCTGGCAAGCAGAGGGGATATATGCAATAAAAATGGTGTGGTTTGAGTGGGGAAGATGTGACAAATTTATATACATGGTAAAAAAATGTAGGGTATACATGACCTTTAATTTGCACCCCTCCCAGGTGCAATGCGTTGTGTAAGACATTAGGAAAGAAGTACTGCATCGCATAGAACTTACTCTCTAAGTGGAACTTGCTTATTCTCGTGTGCAACAGGGTATACAGTATACACATGGGACCTCTAGATTTTATCCTTATAAATGGCGCTTAGTGATGTCAGTTATAATCAGTGCTTAGTGATGTAATTTTTGTCACATGACTCACTAAACCTTGTGTATTATAATAATAATAATGTTCCCAGTGTTGTAAAATATGAGAATATTAGACATCACCTCGGAGTTCCATGACCTCGGCCTTGTAGTTTCATATAGTAATGGAGCACCTTGGTGATTTAGAACATCTTTAGTTTACAATAGGAAGTACATTATTTACTATATAATATGCAAGTTTATTAAGTTATTTAATAAAATATATTTTTATAAATGTAGCCTGCTGAAGTTACTCCCATATGTGGTCTTAAGTTGGGGGGGGATGTAATAAAAGTCGGTAACGGAAAAATTATTCGGAATGCGAAAATCTATGCCTCTGTGTAAACAAATTGGCCTTTGCGCAAATTTTATATAGGGTTTGGGAATGTGGAAGCTGTTTAGCGACCACTTCCGACAGTGGAAGAAAGTTTGCGAATGTTATTGTTTGCGACAGATCTCAGTGTATGTAATAAAACTTCTTAATGAAAAGGGTGTTACGCTTGCTCCAAAAGATTACGCCACCTTCAAGCATGCCTTAAAAAAATTGTAATGCAATAACAGTCTAATGCACAATATTACATTGCGAAATGTACATTTTTATTCTTATTTGTGCACATTTTTCATTTACGACTGTTATTACATTCTCCCAATAATATTCCGTATCACCATACAGTCCAAGCATAATATATACCTACAGTTCTCGTGCCTTTTCATGATCATAGAAATCTTTAATATGCTTATAATATACAGTAGGGGGTGCATTATTCAATATAGTAAACCTGCTTTACCAGACATCACAATGATGATTGGGTTGCTTTAGCCGCATTAATATATTTGGGAAAGTTTGGGTTTCAGTTCCATTGACTGTGTGTGTGAGATAGAAAGATGGGGATTAGAAGTGGCCCTTCTATTATCAGAACAATTCTTTCACCCTGTCTGGAGCAATTACTTCATGGATAGTGTTTGCCTGGCAGCACAACATCGAAACTAGAAACAAAATGAGTTTATTTTCCTGGTGGTTTAGTCAGGATGTCTGCGTTTCAGCTGTTGGAGAATGTGATGCTTACAGCTTCTTTTAACTCTTGAGAAGCACCATTAACCTAGTTTTACTCCTGAGGGTCAGTATAAGGGGTCATAAATAAAATGACACATCCTGTGCACTTTCATTCAATCTAAAATAGTCTTTCTTTTTTAGTAGAACGTTTCAGACCATAATCAGCAATGTGCCAGGAAATCTTGCCCATAATGCCACCTGGCAATCACAGCAATAGTGCACCTTGCTTCTTTCTTGAGGGCGTCAAATCTGACCTTCGAGGATCAATATTGTCTCCAGTTTGATGGGGCAAGAAATAAGAGAACGGTTGGTGCTAGTCCGTTATCGGTCATGGCAGGCAGGTACATTTTTTTGTTATCTGCTGCTGCATCAGCATTACTCTGGCTGGAAATCAGCAGGATAAGGGATTACTGTGGAGCCTGAAGAAATGACTTGGCTTTTAAACAATAAATTATTTGTGTGACTAATTGATCTGTGCTACTAACATCATGTCTTATGTAGCATTATTAACTTCAGTAAAAGTTAAAAAATGTCAACTATTTGTATGGGCATGCATTAACCGTTCATATTTAGTAAATAATATGTAAAGGAAGAGTATGTTTTGTGCCTATAAATCACTAGTACTAAGTTCTGGGGTTGTCATGTAAATGGGACATTGGAAGCCAGGGGTCAAAATAGGCCCTGGCATTTCAAGTATATAGAAGCCCAAACAGCCCCTCATCAGCCCAATAAATAGTAACTGTCTATGGCATCTTACAGCAGCCCCTCTGGCATTAGACAGAATCCACAGATTGCCAGGCTGTTTATGCTACTTTGAATATATGTTTTGATTTTTCACAAGAAATCCCGGAGTTGCTGGTCTTTTTTATACTATTGGAACCCTTTACCGAGCACCCGAGGTATGTTATGTAGCGGTGTGCCATCCTTTGTTTATATATGTTCATATACCTGCACCTCCAAATTCCTTCAGTGTTTCTTGAGTTAAGTTGCTTGATTCCAAATTTGTGGAATTTTTAGGTGCATGGCTGGGAAATTGATGTTACATGTAAAATCAGGCCTAATTCCTTGCACAGCAGTCATTTTTTGTGCACCCCTGTCTTATTTCCTCCTAATAGGAAATTCCTAGAGGTAAAGAGCAGAGAATGAAGCAGCTCAGGCAGAACATGAAATGCCTATGTACATTACCAGAACGTTTCTATTTACTATAAAATCTATGAAATATATAGCAGCAATAACTTTTAGATGCTGCGGGCTGTAAAGAAGCTCATGCGGATCCAGCTCCCTGCAGTAATTCAGTGATTCCATGTATACATGTGCCAAGTATCCAGGTAAACATTGTGCATTAGCTATTTACATCCCTAGCACTTGGCTGTCAAGTAAGTTTTCACCAAGGCCCTGGATTTGGAACACTCGGGTGCTTTATTTAGACACAAGGCAGGCTTTGGCCGCCTGTTTAGTTTGTTAGCAATTGTTTTGATCTGTATCCATGACTCAGGATACACATTGCAGCATAAATAAACAAATTCAAACATCCTCAGCACTTTCTCTATATCGAAAAATAAATACATGGAATTCTACTTTTATGGAACTCCTCTAGGAGGTTTCCAATAATATATATAATTTATTCTTCCATTTTAATTTAGGGCTAGAGCCAGAACCTAGCATCTGTTGAGGAGTAAAATGTGTTACAGACACACTGAGCGGCATTTGATTCCAACCTCATTTGTTTTATACTAAGGCAAAATTGGTTCCAGCCTCTGATTGTACAGGGCTATGGGAAAACTAATGAGAAAAATGTAACAAAATTTAATCCCTAGGTCCAAGAATTCATTGAAAATAAATAGATACTTGCTTTCATAAAGGTAGCCAGTAAGTTTTACCATGATTGCATTACTACACTTGTTCCTAGACCCTTAGATGCCAAGTCCACTTTATGGTATCATAGCATTATAATACCTTGAAAGTAACTAAAATGTGTAAGTGTAACTTAGCCTGAATGACACAAGAACTCCAGTGCCACTTCCATTGTATGTAAGTGATGACGTAGACTTGATGAATCCTATATCAGGGTATCAGAAATCTACTTTTATATAAATGTATTTAGAATCCTACAATAAGTCCCAGAGTCAGCTTGTAAGTAAACCCTACTTTACTGAGCAAATGTATAAAGCTATGTACAAAAGTGGTTATAATGACAGCAATTGTTACCACTCTCAAGGCAAAATACATTGTGCTGTGTTTGTGTGGCTGCTTTTATCACTGCCATATTCCTTTGCTGCCTAAATTAATCCCATTTCTACAATCAAAAAGCATTTAATTAGGCTGTAAGAATAGAATTGGAGCCATTTATTTTACACTCTTATTATGTAAATCATTTTGTGCTCCTTTATAATTATCCTCCTAAAAGTCTCAATAAACCATCTCAAACTGAATTGAGATGCATTGTTCTTAGACACAACCAAGGCTACAGTTACACGGGGCTGATTCTGGGCCTGCAGATAAACGAGCCACTCCCTTGGTCCAAGTGCTGAAATTCATACTTAAACATTTTGATGCCAAAATCTGCTCTGTGTGCCTGCATTCTTGGACCGCATTTATTCTTAGGCTAAAAATAATTCTTGTGGGGCCACAGCATTAAGTCTAAAAAGCTTTGATTTTGAGGATTGAATTCTGCCCTATTTCTTAATCTCAGATCTGATTGGACTACAACAAATGGTTGGAATTGTAGTTCAAGAACATATGGGGACCTAAGAAGATGAAACAGGGCTTTAGGGTAATGCCACATGCAGTGCTTGTAGTTGTCTTGTCGCACAAGCGTTTAGCATAGCAGTGTACCAAAAGTTGTATTCAATTCATTTTTATGACAATATCTGGATATGTACACTTGCGGTAGTCGGTGGTTTTAATTAACAATCGCTTGATCCCGCCTAGTCCAGACAATTACCAATACAGTAAATGTGAAGTGATTATGTTTTTTCTTTTTTGCTGTTGGGTGAAAAAATGATTCTCGGGCAGCAAAGCATCATCAGTGATGCCATAATCCTTGTTTGGATTTAATATTGATAAATAATAGGTTACATTTGTTTATCCTTAAAGATAATGAAGTCCTGCTGTGACACTAAAAGCATCTTCATATGAACAACAAAACAAGTCTATTGTTTGCATGTGTTGAGCAATTAAACCAAGAGAGAGAGAGAAAGAGAGAGAATAACTCTACAAAAATAACTCTGTTCCACCCCATTTATTATAAACCTAATGCAGTTATGAAACTGGAAACTACATTTGTAGATCTGGAAATTGGGGTATTGAACACATATACTAATTTACTAATCCACGAACATCCGAAAGCGGGCGAATGCGTTTTTTTCATAATGATCGGTATTTTTCCTCGCCGACGCGATTGTTTCCTATTTTGCGCGACTATTTCGTCGCCGTTATGCCTTTATCATATATTTTCCGCGACTTTTTCATCGCCGTCGCGAAAAATTCGGATTGGTTTTTCCGCCGTTTACTATAGCGCAATACGAAAAAAATCGCAATGGCGACGAAATAATCGTGCAAAATATGATAAAGTCGCGATGGCGCCGTGAAAGTTGCGACAAATACGAAACAATCGCGACGGCGGTGAAAAATTCGCAAAATTTTCATTTCCAATCCGTTTTTTTCCCATTCGGGAATCGGATTCGAAGAATAGTAAATGTGCCTCATAGTATATATATTAAATAAAGTACCTCCTCTTGTAAAATATAAGGATATTATAAGGCATCAAGGAGATTGAGCCTCACTTCGAGGTGACTTCTCATTCCACATATTTTTCAACAGGGGGATACATAATTTATTGTGATACACAAGTTTTGGTGAGTCAGGTGATAGAAATTACATCACTAAGCACCAATTATACCCCATGACATCACTAAGCACCATTTCTTAGGACATAATTTACGTTCTTGTGTATTATATAATATTACTGCCATGAGTGAAATGGTAATTCCATTAACTTTATAAGTTAAAGAAAATTGTGGTTTTATTTGAGTTTAAAAGTAACAATATGTGCCCCACCGAGCAAGGTAATTTACTGTATGGGAACAATTGCAGCCTGCTAAATTATATATGACTACCAACTGCAGGGCCTTTGCCTGTTCCTTTGCAGGTGATTTTAATAATTGAATTTTGAAACTTATTTATGGAATCGTTAAGGTTTGGGGTTAAATTATGGCAATCGTAGAATGGCGGAATTGGGCAATTGAAGGGATCTGTTTTTTAATATACTTCAGCTCTGTACAGTCGGCAGCGCTTCCACTACCTTTTTATGTCTCACAAATCAAAATAGCTGTGGGTATTTACAGATCAGCAAAATGAAAAGTCTTCTGGTTAGGTTTAAAACTGTTATATTGTAATTGAATTAGCCAGCGTGATATTGCTTCCTGAGCCGAAACCATAAAATGCTCTGCTTTATATACCTGAGCCCGCCTTTAGGATTCTCCTACTTGTAAACACATTGTGCTGCGTGAATATCAATTACCACTTGCCTTTCCTAATGTGGCTTTTTAATAGTGCAAAATGTCCTCGTATACCTTACTGCACAACCGAGTTTACCTGAAATGTTCCAGTATTTCTAAGTAGCTGCTTTAGAATAGGAATGAATGCTGTATTTTCCAGGACTCTGCTTGTTTCTTGCTGCACAGCACATAAAATGAAAGCTTTTCCAAAAGCAGAAAACACGGCGTACTGCTTTTTCCCTTTATTATATGTCTCAGTGCCTGCTTGCTGAATGGCCTCGTCTTTCTCTGTATCATTTTCTTAATACACAATATTCACACTAAACTGAATGATAAATACCAGTGGGTGAGTATAACATAAAAAAGGAAAGCTCTGAATTGTAAATATTGTATCATAAATATTAGGCATACAGAAATTTGGAATCAATTATTATCACAATAATAAATAGAAAATATAAACTTTAAAAGTAGAATAAGGTGCAATAAAGCCCAAATATACCCCCATACAGGTACATAACACTACAACTAAAAAGAAAGATAACGCTTGCACTCAAATAAAGCAATTCACACCAGTGGATTATCACAATAAAAATATCTTTAGAAAATGTATTCTTTAAGGATCATAACACAGCATAATATTGCTCTTATGTTGAAGAACAATTAATCACATATAATACATACCACCACATAAGCAAACTCGGAAACACAGTTAGATACCCTAGCAAAAAAATGAGAAAGCCCCAATATTTTGGCACAAATTCAGACATGAGAATTCCCCTTGTCAAAGGCTTTGTGCCGAGAGACTTTGCCCTGACCTATAGCATGGGTCTGACAATTGCCCTATTTACTATTGTGGCTAGTAGATAGGTGTTTTGCTGGAACTCACATGCACTATACATGCATCTTATCTCAACTACTGGCTATACTGTGCGAGTGTTTGAAAACTAGATTTTCTATCACTTGTGATTTCTAGCAGAATGTATTTTCCATCTTTCAGGGCTGCCATCAGTAATTATGTGGTTATTTGGGGCCCCAGGCTTCTCTGGACTGTGTAACTGCACTCTCTGTACTCACTAATTTTGATTCTTAAAGTTACCTAGAGTGGCTTTTAGCTGACCCTGGTAATGTGCACGGTGCTGCCATATGAGGCTTTCCCTCATGGTAGCAGCGCCCTTAATGGGGCCCCATACTACTAACTTAGCAAGGCCCTTTCCTCAGGATCCCTTGGGTGGTGGGCCCTGCCAACTACTATAATGGGACCACTTTCCCAAGTATGCCAGAACCCCACCCACAATCCACTCTAACATTGCCTACCCCCAAACCAACCTCTCCCTTTTCATGACCCACAAATTATGCTTTTCTTTTATGCCACTGGGCCCCTGACTGAAGAACCCTCTGCACCCTGGTGGACCTGATGTCATTACATAGTCTCTTCCTCAGGCCAAATTTTTTAACTATGCCCCTGCTCCATTAATGACCTATATGGTACAGTGGGACCAATTGGTCCAGTCACCCATGGCAACAGTAGGAGAAAGGAGATGTATCATGCTCAGTACTATATTTCATGTTTGCACTGATGAATTTATAATCATCCCACAAATAATTAGTTTATTTCTGTATTTCTTGCCTAAACTGCTCTTCTCATTATTCTTATCAACAGAGTTGTTTCTGTTTCAGGAAATAATCATATAATTAGGGGAAACTGACACAGATTTCTATTGTGACATTTAATTATTGTATTTAAATATTTTTGCTCTAAATGTTTTAATCTGTTAAAAGAAAATTGTTCGTGAATTGTTGCTAGGTACAGTTGGGCACAATCACAATGTATTTATTAAGGCAAATACTATGCAGTGAGAAAATACTAGTATATTGAATTGATTTATCTTCAGAAAAAAAGCAACTGAAAGGCAGCAGGCTCAAGATCCCTGATATATGTAATTATCCCCATAGCATCATATATGTTGAGGCCCCCCTACTGTATTGGGACCCCTGACAGGACGTATCCCCTGGATGCAGGCCCTTCTGTATTACAAGTGTACAGCCAGTCTTTGGAGACTTTTTCATCATGCCCTGGGGTATTTTGGCCTATGTCTCAAGCACTGGATTATCACACAAATTCAAGTGGTGGGGAGCAAATTTAGGTATTTTCGCACCATGCTTTATGAAATATGTAGAAAAACTTTCAACAGTCACTATATGTGCCATAGGCAATACCATAATTTCTAAAAACATGCATTTCTACACATTTCTATTGTATGTATGTATGTATAACTTTATTTATAAAGTGCCACAAGAATACAGCACTGTACAATCTTATAAAATACTAAATTACACACAGAGAAGGATAAGTGTTCTAATAAATAGATACAATAAATATATATAAATGCACAGGGAGTAAGTGCCATGTGGTATGAGACACAGTAGGAAGGAGGTCCCTGCCCAGTAGAGCTTAAGGTCCCCATTCACAGGACGATTATAGCTGCCAATATCGGTCCCTTGGACCGATTCGGAAGCTAATTGGCCCGTGTATGGGCAGAACCGAGCGGCCTGGCCTGAAATTGGCCAGATCTCGATCTGCCAGGTTAGAAAATCCAGTCGGATCGGGGACCGCATCGGCTCATTGATGCGGTCCCTGAACCGACTGCCCCTGATTATTTTTTTTTAAGCTACTTGCTACCCGATATCGCCCACCCGTAGGTGGGGATATCGGGTGAAGATCCTTATAGTGTATGGGCACCTTTGCAGTCTAAGTGGTTGGGTAACATACAAGCACACATTTCTATTGTGTTAGGGGTGCATTTTATAGATCTGTAGCTGCAATAATAAATGGATTACACCCCCTTTTAACTAGACTAGGGTAGGAGCCTGTGGAGCTAAAGCTTTTGTGGAATTAGAGCCGATGCTACAGCTCTCAGTCAGCCTGATCAAAAGAGGAGGCCTACCTCTTTGCTGTACAAAGCATTCTGTCTGTATGTCTTTTCCATATGCTACATGGGCTGGTTTGTAAACTGCATTAAGAAACAAGTGGCCCAGTTCTCTTTGGGGGAGCACCAATGTTCTTTCCAAGTTACACAATCATTTCATCAGAATGTAACGTTTGTTCTACAGAAGATAAACACAGACCACACATTGCCCCAGTTTTTGGATAAACCTTCCTGTTACTTAATTGCCTTAAGCAACAGGAACAGGAAGAATTGCAGGGCTGAATCAATGAAAACACCAAAATGTTTTGTAATGGCAACTAGGAAATGAGACCCGGCAGCTGTTTGGAAGCTCTTGTGTATGTAAGGCTCAGTAGAACGGGTGATCAGTGATTTAGATAGGAAGCACTTCCATTGCTGTGCAGAAGGACTTACAATTAAGTACTTTCCCTTACAGTTTATTCACAATTGTTTTTTTAGCTCTTTTTTCCCAATTGAGGAGAAACACATTCTCAAATATTGATAAATTTGTAACTCACCTTGTAGCTCGGCTGGTTCGCTTTTGCTTTAAATAAAACCCCAGAGTACTTTCTCCAGAGTGTTGCACTGCCATGTTTCTCCTCACTCCTTGGGATTCCTGAAAATGCCTTACCCTACATTAACACTGGAGTCGCCAAAAGTAAATGATATTATTCGTGGCGATTTGGCTAAATTGCGAGTAAATGCAAAGGCATGCACTTCCCCACAATTAACACGAATCGCTGAGAGTAATATAATTTCCTTTCGGCGTCTTCAGTGTTCGCAAAGGGCAAAGCATTTTCAAGGTGATTTGTCGCCTGCTGTAACAATTATCTAACACGGTGGCAAATCTCGCCCTATTTCAACTTGAATGGCTACGCCGCAACTTATTTATATAACTATTTCTAGTTTAACCAGTGCAAGGCAACAGTACATTATATTTTAATTACTCTAAACACTTTCATTTTAGGTGTTACTGTTCTACTAAGAAAGCCACGTGCTCCCTGAGCCTGAAAAACTGTACATATACAGGTGTGGGACCTGTTATCCAGAATGCCCCAGATAAGCTGTCTTTCCATAATTTGGATCACCATACCTTTAGGGGCAGAACTATTAAAACTCGATTTTTAGCTGTTTTGGGACATATTACATTTAGAAAAAGTCTCAAATTCTTTTCTGTGACTTTTGGTGCTGAAAAATCAGAAAAAAAAATCTGAGCATTGGTAAATGACAAAAACATAATATAAACAGTAAATAACCCCGATAGGATTGTTTTGTCTCCAGTAAGAATTATATATATCTTAGTTGGGATAAAGTATAAGGTTTTGTTTTATTATTACAGAGAAAGGGAAAAACATTTGTCAAAATTTGAATTATTTAATTAAAATGGAGTCTTTGGAAGATGGCCTTCTGGTTATGTTATCTGGATGACAGGTTTCCAGATAACAGATCCCATATATGTGGTTTTAATATATAGCTACTAGGTGGATCTAATAGCAGGGTTGTTCTGAAAGCAAGTAGAACCAGAAGTCTTCCCTCTGGGTGAGGCTTAATAGGAAAAGAGTCTGTTTCCAAAAAAAGTCTGTCTGCAGGTTTGATGGATGCCATGAATCAAGCAAAGGGAACCTGCCTAGAAACTACCGCCTCCTCCTTGCAGATATTACATCGAGGACTCTCTTGTGTCCTTACGCCCTGTATATTGCAGTTGTTCATAATAAGAACAGACTGAACTGGTCCAGTCGCTACTCGCAGGTAGTAAGGAGCATGTATGGGAACAAGGTACATTTGTGAATAGCATCCAAACAAATATAATAACACATATAAGTTTTGCTGAGAAAGTACATGGTACTGAAATGTTGAGCTCTGCATATTTTTTATAGTCATGCAGATCCTGTTTACTAGGATTCCTCCTACACTTTGCAAGTGACTGATAATATATGGTGCATGATTTCTGGAACGGATGCTTTACTTATCATATCACATACGCACCTTTAAAGGGAAACGAAAGTCAAAGTCACTTGGGGGTGCCAAAATGTTAGGCACCCCCAAGTGACTTTAACCGCTTACCTCGTACCCCGGGCTGGTGCCCCTGTTAGGAGAAAACAGCACCAGCCCGGGGCACCTGGAGCGCAGCGCTTCCGTCTTCCTCGCTTCCTTTTCCTGAGTGCCAGCGGTGGGCGCATGCGCAGTAGAGTGAAAAGCCGACTTTAACATTTAAGTTCGGCTTTTCACTCTACTGCGCATGCGCGCGCAGCGAATCAGGAAAAGGAAGCGCCGGCAGCTACCCCGGGCTGGTGCTGTTCCTTCCTCACAGGGGCACCAGCCTGGGGTAAAAGGTAGGCGGTCAAAGTCACTTGGGGGTGCCTAACATTTTGGCACCCCCAAGTGACTTTGACTTTATTTTTCCTTTAACTCCTTGTATGCCATTTAGAATCTGAACACTGGTTCTTTAGGCGAACTAGGGATGCCACCATTTCTGGATAAATATACTGCCTATGTTTTTTTTTTATCTTTCTTCTCTATCAATAACTTTAGCATCAAGCATCCTTTTTGCTATTCAGAACCGATAAACACTGGTCAGATGGCAACCCTAATGTGACATGTCAAAAAACACCTCCCGTGCCCTTATAAACCCTGGTTTAATATGTAATGTTGAATACCCCTAAAAGAGATGTTAACATAAGGAAAAGCTAATACACGGGGTGTGCCAGTATGCTAAGCATCCCTAAGGGCATATTTATTATAGTGTGTTAGCTAACTTAACCAGTGATGTTGCGCAGTGATGCCTGTGTTAGGCAGTGCTATATCCAGAAGGGGCCGGTGGGGGGGAAGCATTCTGGAGTTTTCTCACCAAATGATATACATAGTAACTCCCAGATGTTATTGGTGTTTTTTTAGTCTCAGGGTCACCTCTAAGGCTTTGGCACAATATCTGCCTGACTGTTCTAGTAGCATTGTAGTACTGTGTTGCTAAACTAGTTATTTGCCTGATGCTGGGGTTTTCCAAGCACTGCAAATTTGTTAACGAAAACGTTACTCCTTTAGTTGCTACTCTTTGCTTGATTATTTACAATTTTGGATTAAATGGATCTGTTGAGGCTTCCCTGCTGCCTAATCTTTATGCTCCCATCCAGTTAGGCTGTCACTGCCTATAAATAGTCTATTATTTCTCTGTTCAGACCTCCATCCCCCATAGTAGCAGTGTCCGTTTTGAAGCTGTTCTCTTATGTATCACCATCATTTGGTTGTGTAGTGACAGAAAGTTACACATCGCCTTAAAATAAATATTTGAAACAGACCCTTGTTATCACTGGGGAGTCAGTTGGCTGAAGTGAGGTTCAGTGTTGAAAAGTGCAAAGTTATGCACTTTGGTAGAAATAATTTACATCTGAGTTACACACTAAATGGTAGTGTAGTTGTGAGTATCCTTAACTGAGAAGGTTCTGGGGATTTTTGTAGACAACAAGTTGTCTAATTCCAGGCAGTGTCATTCTGTGGCTACTAAAGCAAATAAAGTGCTGTCTTGCATAAAAAAGGGCATTGACTCAAGGGATGAGAACATAATTTTGCCCCTTTATAGGTCCCTGGTAAGGCCTCACCTTGAGTATGCAGTGCAGTTTTGGGCTCCAGTCCTTAAGAAGGATATTAATGAGCTGGAGAAAGTGCAGAGACGTGCAACTAAACTGGTAAAGGAAATGGAAGATGAGACTAGACTGTCAAAATTGGGGTTGTTTTCTCTGGAAAAAAGGCGCATGATTACTCTGTACAAGTACATTCGAGGGCAGTATAGACAGTTAGGTGAAGTTCTTCTTAACCATAAAAACAATCAGCGCACCAGACACCACCCCTAGATTAGCGGAACGGAACTTTCTTTTGACGGTGGTTTTTTATGATGAGGGCAAAGAGGTTGTAAAATGCAATTCCAAGTTATGTTGTGATGTGCTGGAATATATATATATATATATATATATACATGGTTTATGTATGTGAGTGTATAGATACCTACAGTGGCTTGCAAAAGTATTCGGCCCCCTTGAACTTTTCCACATTTTGTCACATTACAGCCACAAACATGAATCAATTTTATTGGAATTCCACGTGAAAGACCAATACAAAGTGGTGTACATGCGAGAAGTGGAACGAAAATCATACATGATTCCAAACATTTTTTACAAATAAATAACTGCAAAGTGGGGTGTGCGTAATTATTCAGCCCCCTGAGTCAATACTTTGTAGAACCACCTTTTGCTGCAATTACAGCTGCCAGGCTTTTAGGGTATGTCTCTACCAGCTTTGCACATCTAGAGACTGAAATCCTTGCCCATTCTTCTTTGCAAAACAGCTCCAGCTCAGTCAGATTAGATGGACAGCGTTTGTGAACAGCAGTTTTCAGATCTTGCCACAGATTCTCGATTGGATTTAGATCTGGACTGTAACTGGGCCATTCTAACACATGGATATGTTTTGTTTTAAACCATTCCATTGTTGCCCTGGCTTTATGTTTAGGGTCGTTGTCCTGCTGGAAGGTGAACCTCCACCCCAGTCTCAAGTCTTTTGCAGACTCCAAGAGGTTTTCTTCCAATATTGCCCTGTATTTGGCTCCATCCATCTTCCCATCAACTCTGACCAGCTTCCCTGTCCCTGCTGAAGAGAAGCCCCCAGAGCATGATGCTGCCACCACCATATGTGACAGTGGGGATGGTGTGTTCAGAGTGATGTGCAGTGTTAGTTTTCTGCCACACATAGCATTTTGCATTTTGGCCAAAAAGTTCCATTTTGGTCTCATCTGACCAGAGCACCTTCTTCCACATGTTTGCTGTGTCCCCCACATGGCTTGTGGCAAACTGCAAATGGGACTTCTTATGGTTTTCTGTTAACAATGGCTTTCTTCTTGCCACTCTTCCATAAAGGCCAACTTTGTGCAGTGCACGACTAATAGTTGTCCTATGGACAGATTCCCCCACCTGAGCTGTAGATCTCTGCAGCTCGTCCAGAGTCACCATGGGCCTCTTGGCTGCATTTCTGATCAGCGCTCTCCTTGTTCGGCCTGTGAGTTTAGGTGGACGGCCTTGTCTTGGTAGGTTTACAGTTGTACCATACTACTTCCATTTCTGAATGATCGCTTGAACAGTGCTCCGTGGGATGTTCAAGGCTTTGGAAATCTTTTTGTAGCCTTAGCCTGCTTTAAATTTCTCAATAACTTTATCCCTGACCTGTCTGGTGTGTTCTTTGGACTTCATGGTGTTGTTGCTCCCAATATTCTCTTAGACAACCTCTGAGGCCGTCACAGAGCAGCTGTATTTGTACTGACATTAGATTACACACAGGTGCACTCTATTTAGTCATTAGCACTCATCAGGCAATGTCTATGGGCAACTGACTGCACTCAGACCAAAGGGGGCTGAATAATTACGGACACCCCACTTTGCAGTTATTTATTTGTAAAAAATGTTTGGAATCATGTATGATTTTCATTCCACTTCTCACGTGTACACCACTTTGTATTGGTCTTTCACGTGGAATTCTAATAAAATTGATTCATGTGGCTGTAATGTGACAAAATGTGAAAAAGTTCAAGGGGGCCGAATACTTTTGCAAGCCACTGTAGGTATCTATACACTCACATACATAAACCATGTATATATATATTCCAGCACATCACAACATAACTTGGAAGAGCATTTTACAACCTCTTTGCCCTCATCATAAAAAACCACCTTCAAAAGAAAGTTCCGTTCCGCTAATCTAGGGGTGGTATCTGGTGGGCCGAATACTTTTGCAAGCCACTGTATCTATACACTCACATACATAAACTATATATATAGTTTATGTGTTTGCTGGGTCCGCTTGAAAGGGTTGAACTGGGTGGACTCAAACCTCAAACTTAACTATGTAAACAAGGGTTATAGAATAAAAGTAGGATAGGAGAGCCCTGCTCATAAGAGTTTACAATATAATTAGCCTGTACGTATTGTTTCCAATTCAGAGCAGTTCCTTAGGTCTGGGTGTTCTGCATCCATTTTGGAGCTATTTCCTTACTCTCTACTGTTGGCAGTGCCATTATTGTCTCTATATTATCTGTATTATCCTGGCAGTCCCAACACTAAGGATAATATAAAAATCGAACAGAATATAATACTGACTTAGAGACACGGATGTGGGATCATCCATGGGATTGCTCTAGTAACTGGGCCCTAATATAATAATTCCCTTCTGAGTCAGCAAGTAGTTGTATTAACGATTACGAGGTAACTGACATCTAAAAGGAACAATGTAGTATAAGGCCAAGTAGCTGTTTATTCTCATTGCAGCAATGATTGATTGCTTTGGTGCAATGTGACTTCTTCCTCACAGTGGGAATTCTGTTTTGTCTCTATATATTATTCATAGGCTGTAGTTTCATTTATTCCTCTCAGCACCTTCTTCTCTTGCATTATTCCTTTTTTTTTTTTGCACCATTCATATTCTATTAGCCCAAGCTGGTAGCAACTTCAGACAGATAACAGCCCGAATGGCTTATCTATATTTTTCTAAAGACAAAGTAGTTTAGTTGTGTGAGAAATTGATTCCTGAGTCAGGTAGCAGAGGTTCAATGGAAAGCTGCGTGGGAATGTGTACCGATGTTCCTGCTTTCCCGAGGCTCTTCTGGAGACAATAACAAGTTTTAGATGTGCTTGATTTGGAGAGAGAACTCAAATAAATCTTATAGATGATGAAAGTTATTAAAGAACAACACCGATAGTGCTGATATTTTATATCTGTAGTAGAAAAGCTGTCATGCGCCAAAGATTTATGAGGAACGCAAACACGTCTAATTGGTTTAAACAAAGCAGTAATTTTTAATCCAAAGCTTCTCTCAGACACAGGCGTGAATAGCCAGCTTATACACAAGCCTCAATATGTTCCGGCCCAGGGGCCAGACCAAAACTAGGAGACCCAATCAGAGTAGAATATGAACAGGACTGTCTTTAGAGAATGTAGGGTCTAAGGCAAACAAATTCCATTCTGTGGAGCTTCTTAATCAAGTCTTCTGCCATGGGAATGTTGGGTTATCAGGCTTTTTGTCATAATCTGTAGGAATTTTGCAGAGCCAAAGATTATTATTATTTAATGAGAGAAAGTCAACATGTTCAAGATCTCCCTACAATGCATTGGAGCCATAATATAATGTTTATGTATTTACATTATTCATTATTATTACATGGTTAATAGTTGTGTTTATATTTCATACCCAGGCCCGGATTTGTGGCGAGGCCACAAAGGCCCAGGCCTAGGGCAGCAAAAATTTAGGGGCAGCATGACACGCTGCCGCACCAGAAAATTTTGCCCACATACAGGGCAATGGGAAGAGGACGCACATAAACTTTAGCGTGTCCTCTCCCCAATGCTCAGTATGAGTTGTGATACGCATGGGCGCGGGGGGGAAGAGGGGTGGTGCGCTCATGCGCGATCGAGGTGGGCGGGCGGCCACGGGGCGCCCCAATCACAAATCCAGCCCTGTTTATACCAGCCTAACTGAATGTTAAATGTAGGCAATGTCCCTATCCACTTATGACTGGACATTCCAACAATTCCATCTCAAACCTGGCTTTTCTCTTGGAGAGCTCCTTTCCTTTTGGGGTATATAATTCATTACTTTCTCACCTAATTTGGGAGAACTGCATGTTAATCGCCCTTAAAATTGGTTATAAATTGAGAGCAGCTGCTGAAGACTGATTTCTAGCATTAAGACTATCTATTATTTTGGTGTGTTTGGTCTGTTTTAAAAACCAAGGTCTTTTCCAAGGAAAGGGGCCTTTAAGAAATAGAACCTTTAACAACAATGCCCTGGACTTTGAGTGTAGTAAAACTTCCAGCATCCATTGACTGTAGTGCAATGTGGCAGTTAGAGGGAAGCAGTTTGAAACTCCTATTGTTATTGCAAGCTGCAGTTTGGAATTGATGCCAGGCATTCCTTTCATTCATGCCAGGCAGAGGGTGCTGAGCTGCGCTGTTAGCAAGGGCCAGTATAATGAAAACACAGACTGACATTGGGTGAGAAAGAAAGAAGTTTTACATTCATTTCATTACTGGAATGGTCAGTCTGCCTCACAGACGCTGCTGTGTTGAAAGGCGATTTTCTCCATCCATCAGTAGTATTTTCACTTACCTGTGTGTGACTTGCATAGAAATGAGGCCCGAGCCTTACTAGGAAATACTCTGGATAATTCACACAAGACAGCAGCAGGTAGCGAATCACCCCCCGGCGGCCGTGAAAACAGCTCACATTATTTTAGCTGCCGTAGCACAGGCTTCTATTTCAGGTTGACCTTTGCGCCCATAGCTATTACTCTTTGGGGGAGGGTCACAAAAATCAATAGTTTTATTCTTTTTTTATTCATTTCTTTTGGTGACATTTAACCGGTGTCAGAGTGTGCTAGAGAACTTCGAGGACTCGCTCTTACAATCATTAGGTGATGTTAAATGTAATGGGTGTCATATAGCCTTATTGTTGAAATGAGAAAGGGCTGATGGAAATTGCCCTTGGCTGGGGCCCATTGGGGGATCCTCTGGTGCTCTGTCAGGCCACTTCAACCCTGATATTACCCATTACTGCAAGAAGTGCCTACATCTCTGACTAAAAAGGACTCCTAGCATGAAGAAGTTGAAGAAATAGCCTAGTTTGATTTGGGAATACATCTATTGCTGTCCCCCCATGTGCCAAGTTCTTGTACTATAGTAATCTTATGTCTCCCAAGTTTGGTATTAATTCCTCATTCCTTTGTAAACTAAGAAATTACAGTCCAAACTTTGCAAACCCAATAACCATGAAATTAAAGGTGCATGGAAATGTTTTCCATGTGCTAAACTGTTAACAATCCACTATAAACTGCATTCTGGTGTCTTGCAGATGGAAATCCAGTACATATGCGGAAGCCATTAGCACTGTAATTGCTGTCTGTCACTATGACAACCAGCCGCTGCAGTCACCTGCCTGAGGTCTTACCAGACTGCACAAGCTCGGCCCCTTCTGGAAAGACAGTGGAAGACTGTAGCAGTCTTGTGAATGGGCAGCCACAGTATGTCATGCAAGTTTCAGCAAAGGACGGTCAGCTGCTTTCAACTGTAGTGCGGACCCTCACAACCCAGAGGTAACACAATCTCATTATCTTTGTCATCGCCTGAGCTCCTGAGCATAGCTGCATCATTATACATGTCTACAAAAAATATACATTTAATGTGTTTGTCCTTTTTGTCAGAATTAGAGAGAGGATGGTTTACTTTGCATGTAAGTTCTTTTTATGCAGCAAGTGAATAGATTGTTTTAAGCACAGAACTTTCCTTGGCTTCATATTTGCCCCTGTATTGGGAGAGCTGTCTTTCTTGGGCCAGACTTTTTCCATCATTTATCCAATAAAGATGGAGCCTTTTATTTTGCAGTCTGCACACAATGCTCATGTGAAATATGGCAGCTCCCATTCATGTTTAACAATGAAATTATGCAGGGACGGAATGTTTTCTGCTCATAATAATCACATTATACATACTTTTGAACTTTTTGTGTGTTTGACTGGTTTTATCATCACTTACAAACTTATAAAAATGGCTGCTTAGGGTAGGGCAGAGAGCCAGGGGGATAATACAGCATTTGGTTGTTCAGCCTACACCCCTACAGAAGTTCTTAACCTACAGCTTCTATAATTCAATCCAATAACCTGTGAGAAGCAGACTGAATCTGTGAGCTGATGCTGACCTTGGCTATGGGCAGGGCATGATTGTCTTTATAAAATGCTGATTGGGGGAATCCATTGTTTTGGGTCTTTACATTATGAGCCAGTATACTGCCCATTTGGTCAGAGGATGCTGAATTGTGCATTGCTAGCTCTAATTTTCCTTTTGCCTTATGTCTATAAGCTTGAGACATTCTTTATCACCCCCATTGTTTTGTAATGGCCTCCAGTCTGCTAAATGAACCCTGACTTTAAAATTGTATTTTTTTATATATATATATATTTATAGTCATGCCCCAGAAAATGTGTTATAGCATACCTCCCAACATTTTGAAAATGGAAAGAGGGACAAAAAGAAAAATTTTAACTATGCCCATTTTTGCAACCACATCCCCTAAATACCACTCCCATTTGACGAAATATGGCAGGTTATTTCAAGTTTGAACACATTTCAGGGGGGTTTTGGGTTCTTATTTTATGTGTTATTACAGTTTTGTTAAGAAATTGCCCTTTAAGCTGCAAGTCTCAGTTCCCGCAAGAGACCTATTTAGATTATTAGTTACAATTGTATCTCAGTGCAGGGGCGGCTTGTTAACTTTCTGGGTTCTCTGCCAAAAGCCCACTTATTTAAATAAATGTGAGAAACAATGTATCTAAGTGCAGGTGCCGCTCATTAAGATTTCTGGGCTCTCTGCCAAAAGCTACTTTTTAATTAAATGTGAGAAACAATGTTTCTAAGTGCAGCTGAAGCTTGCACAAATAAGTACAATGTAAGTGATCTCTGGTCAGACCATATGTACAGTATTTTAACGACACATAAATCAAGTTTGTCAGGTCATCAAAAAATTAAATTAAATACGAAAAACTTTATTGAAGCTACATCTCTATCTTTAAGAATGTAGCTTCAATAAAGTTTTTTTGTTTTGAACTTAACGATTTGGTGACCTATGCATTTTTTTTGAGTGCTGAACTTGTGCATTGGTTTATATGGGTTTTTGCTCCCCTTTCTGAGGGTCTGGGGCTCCTGGACTACGTTTGTAAAAAAGATTTATTTTTCTTCTAATCCTATATACTGTGTAATGCATTATTTTACATCATATGTATTTTAGCCCAATAAAAGAAAGCAAATAATACACAGGCTAAAGTCACCAGCATGTAAAACACAGAGATTTTCACTGTATGTACATATATATTGCATTAAGGAGCTAACTTATTGAGAGAATAAAAATGCTGTAAGAAAATGAAATGTTTAGTCTTTAATATAAAGCTAAAGTATTGAATTAAGGAGTAGCAACCAAGAAGTTTAGTAAATATATTAGTTGTTGGCTGCAGAGGATGTTGCCTGCAATTATTCATAACCTAATCTTTAATATGAAGCTTTTGTTTTACTTTATTTTATGGCAATATACTATCAGCCCTATTTCTTAATTAACAGGCAAAGTGCAAAGCTCCCTGTCTTTCCTGCTTTGCACCCTGACCAGCAGGTTGCAACTGAGGTGTGACTATTTGCCCTCCTAGAATGGGTTGCAAGGAGTTGGGCCTCACTCTGTATGCAGTGCTCCAGAACTCTTTAATGGTAATTGCACATGGTATGCTTTGTCCCCTGCACTTAATCTCCTCCAGAACAGGCCACAAAATGACAGAATATACCTTTCCATTGCTGTCAGTGTGACTAGACTATAAGGGGCCCATTTATCATTGTACAATTGTGTCCAATTACTAAAAATTTGTTTTTTTTCCAAGTTTTAGAACTGTGCTTATTTTCTTTGATTTTATTCATTAATTTGCGCAACTTTTTCGTACTTTGCGACAATTTGTGAGGCAAAATTGTATTTGTAGCAACGAGTACGATAGTTTCGGAATTCATTCAAGTTTCGGTATCGTGACTTTCTTTTGCCCAGGTTGGAGCTGCAGAGTGCCATTGAATCCTATGGGAGGCGTCCAAAATCATGTACTGAAGGTTCAAAGGTTTTTGCGCTGTTTACGATCGTTCGGATGCGAAAATTTCGTAACTTTCAGATCGTACCACGATATTTTCGTATAAGCAAGACGTGACTTTTCACAAAATTAACGCACATCAGAAATTTTCGTATTTAAAGCAAATTGTCTCAAATCATACTCGTAATTTGCACGGAAATTTTCGTATCCGAACTATCGTAAACGGCGCAAAAGGCTTTCTGACTTTGAACCTTCTGTGCATGATTTTGGAAGCCTCCCATAGGACTCAGTGGCACTCTGCAGCTCCAACCTGGCCCAAGGAAAGTCTCCCATAGGGCTCAATGGCACTCTGCAGCTCCAACCTGGCCCAAGGAAAGTCTCCCATAGGGCTCAATGGCACTCTGCAGCTCCAACCTGGCCCAAGGAAAGTCTCCCATGGGACTCAATGGCACTCTGCAGCTCCAACCCGGCCCAAGGAAAGTCTCCCATAGGGCTCAATGGCACTCTGCAGCTCCAACCTGGCCCAAGGAAAGTCTCCCATAGGGCTCAATGGCACTCTGCAGCTCCAACCTGGCCCAAGGAAAGTCTCCCATAGGGCTCAATGGCACTCTGCAGCTCCAACCTGGCCAAAGGAAAGTCACGATACCGAAGCTGGAATGAATCTGAAGCTTTCGTACTTGTGACAAATACAATTTTGTTGCACAACAGTTCTAAAACTGTTAGTATTCAGACACAATCGTACATTGATAAGTGGGCCCCTAGGTGTGTAAAAAATTTGGATAGCATAACCACTAGAGAAGAAGGCAGAAAGAAGGCAATTTCTTTTGGTTATATAATTAAAATGTGTTACTGGTGGCAATTTACACTAACACCAGTGGAAAAGTATTTTTGGAGGATTAGTCTCCTTTAGCCCAGGCACAACAAAATGTACTTTGTGCCATGACAAAGAAACCTGAAATCCATGTATGAAATAACATACAACATACAACATACATATAATAATGGTAGGTGGGCAAACCCTTAGTAGGAGTAGGAGAGAATAAAGCCAAATGAACAGATCTTTTACCCATTTGCCCATTTTGAGGCAGGCAATATTGTTGTGCCCTTGGGCCAAACAATCAGATCACAACGCAGCATGAGCAGGCAGTTGGGTCAAGGACTGCATCAACAAGCTGATGTGTTTCTTGCCTCAACGGGATTTTTAAAACTGCCCAATTGATATCTGGCTGATTTTCAACCAGATATTGGTTGGGGAGGCCCCTCTGAGGGCACCATACACGGGCCAATAAGCTATCAGCATGGCCTCTCTGCAGCTTTTAATGCCTGAAGGTAGAAAGTGGAAAGATGCTTTTCCCTCTGAGATTCAATAGTATACAGTACATTCTATCTATCTATCTATCTATCTATCTGTCTGTCTGTCTATGTATCTATCTATCTATCCATCTGTCTAACTACTTAATTCAGAAGTGCAGTGTGTAATCCACTTGAAGTTACACGTGTATTCATAAACACAACTTGCACGTGATTTCTGCTGACTGCAGGTTTTACGGGCTGACTCATGAGCATTAAACTGCCTCTTCATTTATCCTGCAATTTATATAGAACAACAGTCTGTATAAGTACTCTCATCCTGCCAGTGCAGTTTCATAGACATTAATAAAGGGAAACTATGGCCAAGAACAAGGCATAATTAGCATTCCTTCAGATACTGAGTTTAATGTTTGTGTTTGCATCCTCCTATTTTATATGCCGAGTCAGTACATAGTGCTTTAAGGCAGGTGGAAGCAGCTTTTTAATTACCTCATTTAACTTCTATAATTAGACAATTAGACAATTCTATGGTTCCATGTAGAAACTTTAGAGGTTAGAAAGGCCCTAATTACTTACAAACAGCGATGACCAGATTAATTTACCCTTTCCGCACATATCATATATAGTTTGTGTCTCAAATGTGTGAGTATAAGAGTGTTAAGCTTTCTGTACTTAGATTTGGTTGGCAGTTTGACCAATATTGAACATGCTGGTCATGTATGGCAAATCTGTTGGCTGTTGAGAAAGATAATCCTGCAATCCTAGTGAATCAAGGATAATTGGTCCTGACAGAGGAGGCTTTAAGTCCCATTATCCTAATAGATGTGACAATATAATCCTAACAAACCACAGCTAAAGTCTCACAAGCATATGATGTAGCCAGCTGAACTTCTCTGTAAGTCAGCTGCCAATATCCACAAACTAAAGGGGTTAAAAAATGCAATGAGCATAATGATCCTAAAACCACATTTAGTTCACAAGGAGGCATACTGTGGGGCTGTTGCATGCACACTTTTTGTCTGAGAAACTATTATACTTGTTATTATAGTTAAAACCAAGCCTCCAGTTTTAACATTTTGAGATCAGAAAAACAAATCTATATTACCAAATAAGATCTGGAACAGGAAGGAAGAGGGAACCTTTACTTAAGGTCCCCGTACACGGTAAGATCTGCTCGCTTGGCGAGATAGCCAAGCGAGCGGATCTTCCCCCGATATCCCCCCTGGGGCCAAACGATCAGATTATGTAGGCAGCAATGGGGCACTCGGTTCGGGGACCGCATCAACGAGCCAATGCGGTCCCCGATCCGACTGGATTTTCTAACCTGGCCGACCTATAGCTGGCCAATTTTAGGCCAGATATCGCTCGTTTCTGCCCATACACGGGCAGATAAGCTGCCAAGTCGGTCCAAGGGACCCATATCGGCAGCTTCTATCGGCCCGTGTATGGGGGCCTTTAATCTCCATATAGAAAACCTTCCAGGGCCAATTTCATAAAGAGTTAATGACATCCCATATATTTTTTAGTTTCTAGATTATTTCCAAAATTATTTAGAAGACAGGAGAGGCCAAAGTCTAATGTCTCGTTTCCCCAATTTAAAATATTTTAATCTCCTAATTCCTAACTGCAAGTTCAGACAAGCCACAGCAGTTGTGTAGGGGATCAGAGAACCCTGTCCCCTGTTTCTCAGTCTGTGATCTCATCCAGCCTAGCTACAGCCTGGGGAGGGATCCGGTTGGCTGGCTGCCCCAGTGCACGTCTGGGAGAGGTGTGCCTAAGCTTTGGAGCCAAAAATCTAGGGGCGGGCCCAGCAGTTTATAAAGGGAGCCCCTGCTGTTGTTTGCCAGAGTTGAAAGAGATACAGTGTGAGCAGCCATATTGTGTGTTAGACTTGAAAGAATAAAAGTCTGCTGGGCTGCCAGGAAGGAATCAGTCCTCTGTGGTGTCTCTAGTGTGTGTCCCCTGCTGTGAACAGGTATTGTTCGTTTGCCTGCTACGTGGGAGCAGCCACCTTTATACAGGGAAGGTACTCTGGGGCAGGTAGCGCTACCTGGGGGGACTAAAGAGCTCTTGGGGAAGGGACTGAACTAACCTAAGGGTTGCGGTTTATCCGGATCCAAGTGGGGATTGGGCATCTATAGAGACTGTCGGTGCCAGCTGTGGATAAACTACATGGGTTCCTCAGAGCAGGAAAATCAGTTATACATAAAGTGTTAACTTCCAACTCCAACAGTTATATAAAGTTTAACATTTCTGCCAAACCTGTGTGTGATTATTTCCTAGTGGAAATCCCCTAGAGGTGTGTTCCTCAGTGTCCACTAGGTGGAGGCACTGCGCTGTTCCCAGTTCCCAGTATCAATATTCTTTGAGAACACACATCTCCTGAAAATACAGCCATATATAAGTGAATGTGCCAAGAAAGGGTTACAGTTGTATTGAAAGTACCATTATATTCCTCCACCAAAAATACTGTCCAGAAGGGAAGTAGGGTCTTCGCTCCCTGCTGATTCCAAAATCCTTAAACCACATGAGCTCTAGACCTTTTAGGCAGACTGTCCATAGGTTTAACCCAGGTTGGAGAAAAGTAAAATAGCACAAAATGTTGAAAACCTGCTTTGAATTTCCTGAAATTTTTATGGAAAAAAATCATCCGGCAGCTGAATAGTTTAAACAATCAGAAAATCCCAAAAAAAATAACCTTAGTTTGAAAGAGCCATCCTAGATTAGAAGCATCCTTCTGTTTAGTAATTTCTTTCATAGGCTTCTTAGAAATCAGACTGTCTTGTCTGCCACACACAAGAATATCTGATGAAATTCAGTAAATATCTTGCTAGAAAAAGTGATACAAAAGTAGGGAGAACAAGGGGTACAAGTCAAAAATAATTAGTAAGGAATGCATCCATTAATCACTTCTTGGCTCCAAAGAGCCTATGAAGTCTCCCTAGTCTTACTAGCGGTCAAAAGAGGAGCCCAGGTCAGGACAGCAGACATTGAGTAGACAAAGAGCTAAAACAAAACAGGTGAAGAGATGCTGCTCTGTCCCTTTCTGAAAATGATAGCAGCACTGCATACTCAAACATTGGCATTTGGCACCCAATAGAAGCAAACACCAGAATAAAACGTCTCCCTAGCTCCTCTGTATCTTGGAAAAGTACAGCACCTAGCAGCACAAAGCTACATGCAAGATGGCATTAGCTGCCAAGCAGGCAACAGGACAAGTTTGGGTTGCCACCTTATGAAAAGAATCTTAGCAGCCAATGGGGGGCACGAAAGTGGGCAGACTGTTGTAACATGGGAAGAGAAATGGTGTAAAAGAGGCGGGTAATGACACATAGATGGAAGGGGGGCTGATCATTGAGCACATTGGGGTGGATCTGAGGCGGGCCAGGCACTAAACTTAGGGGTATTACAAATTTACTACATTTCTGGTAAGTTTGTAATACTAGCACCCACCTTGAAAGGTGGTTTACCGACCAGTTGGCAAATCTAAGTATATGGCGGGTAGGGGTAGGGGGCAGAAGGGGGGAATGCACAACCTGAGTGTAAATAAATGATGGAAATAAATGATAAATTCTGTGTATTTCTTGGATAATATCTGTTTCTCTAGTGTCCGCTGCTCCATAACAATGATATTTAACATGTTTCACTAGTTTTTTTTTTTTTTACAAGGAGGAATCTAATAGACAGCAGTTTCAGAGTTTTGCTGTGATTTGTACAATTTATTCCCCAGCCAAACAGCGACGCAGACTGTTACCTTTTGTACAAATGTAAAATAGTCAGTAAGATGACCCCTGATATGCTCAGTTAGGATACGAGCTGAATTCAGAATTATCCAGGTTGGTTTCTCTTGAGGTTGCTTGCTTAAGGAATGATAATATGGCAAACCTTGGTTACCTCAAGTGTGAAGAGCTGAGCTTTAATTTGAGGTTATTGTAACTTTTTAAGTGTCCTTGAAATTTTGTAGTTTTTCCCAACAGAGACTGTGAATATTTTTGTTGAAAATATATTTTCATCTACACCGCTAAAATAAATTCCCAACTTAATAGCACTCAGAGTTCATATTCCAATTATAGTTTGTTGGAATATAATTAAATATTATACAGGGATAAATGTGGACTTTCCACAATTAAAAGAAAATGAGTTTAAGGTGTTGAGTAAGTATTAAAGGAACAGTAACACTAAAAAATGTAAATGCTTTAAAGTAATTAAAATATAATGTACTTTTGCCCTGCTCTGGTAAAGGTGGTGTGAATGCTGCAGAAACGCGACCATAGTTAATATTAATAAGCTGCTGTGTAGCCATGGGGGCAGCCATTCAAGCTGGCAAAAAGGAGAAAAGGCACAGGTTACATAGCAGATACCAGATAAATTCTGTAGAATACAATGGGAATATACACAGATTATCTGTTATATAACCTGTGCCTTTTTTCTTATCTTCAATTTGAATGGCTGCCCCCATGGCTACACAGCAGCTTTCTTTATATAAACTATAGTAGGGTTTCTGTAGCAAACAGACCACTTTTATCAGAGCAGGGCAACAGTACATTATATTTTAATTACTTAAAAGCATTTACATTTTTAGTGTTACTGTACCTTTAACTCCATGGTGGCTTTGCAGGGGACACCTATCATCACAAGCATCTGCCATAAACACAGAATTTGTCAGAAAAGTAACTCATTTTTTTAAAAATGAAAGCAAATCAAATTTTGTCCAGCACTAACCTATTTTACCAAACTATCCACACTACAGTTACACCTTTAAAGGAAAAGGAATGCTACTAAGTCAGTTTATTGCCAATAAATTAGCTACATAGTGCTAGCTAGAATGCAATATTTATTCTGAAGAAAGCTTTATCATACTTGAGTAAACAGCCCTAGAGTCTCTTTCTGTTTGTTTAAGATTGCAGCTGCCATTTTAGTTTGGTCTAACATCACTTCCCTGTAGGCACACTGCTGCCTGGAACAGCTGTCAGCTCAGATTACAGCAGGGAGGGGAGGGGGGTGGAAGGGGGAGAGGAGAGAGGAAGTTGCACAGACTCGTGCCATGCACAGAAGGATTTTGCTGAGAGAAGGAAGTCTGACTCAGAAGATCATGTGTACAGAATAGAAGGAAAGAAATGTGGTATTTCTTTTCACAAAGGACTAAGAGCATTGTTTCTGTAAGTGATTATGGCTGTATTTACATAGACCCTTCTGATAAAGCTTTGCATAAAGACCAAATGTTAGGCACCCTCAGTGATTTGTAATCGAATATATAAGACCCTGGGTCGGTGCTTCTTTCTTCGTGCCATATGCGTTGTAAGGTAAAAAGCAGAACTTGAAAAAAAGGCAGCCTTTTCACTCTTCAGTGCATGTGTTGGCCCTGGGATTTTGAAGAAATAACAAAGAAGGAAGAGCATCGCTCACTTGCAAGCACCCCAGGGCCGGCACAGTTTTGTACTAACAGGAGCACCAACCCAGGGTATCAAGTAAGGGATTATTTACACTGGGGGGTACCTACACCTTTAAGGGAAGTCAGTGTGCAATGTACAAACAAAACAGCCACAACTGGTTATCATTCTTGCACTTTGTATACTGCCTACATCTGTCCCTGAATTGCTGCAGATTATTCAGCATTTTGGCCGTCCCCATGAATAGAGTGCTGCCTGCAATCCGTATCGCTGTACTCATGAGGGATGGAAGGGTGGTAATACATAGGTGTCTAGCCTCTGGTCCTCTAACTTGCACATCCTCATTAAATTCCCACCATGATTTAATGGACTCTTCTCAGTGCTAGGGGCATATTTGGCTGTGCAGTCTAAAGGGTGTTTTTTTTTTTCTTGAGGTTTTTTTTTTCTGGTGTGGTGCTTTGAAAATTTAACATGATGATATAAATGATATCCATATAACTATCCATATATGTTGTGTCACGCTATGGAGCCATGGGCTTTCTACAGTAAATCCTTTATATTTTTGCTTGTATAATAAAATATGTTTCCAATATATTTCTCTATATTTTAAAATAGTATTTAGGGTTATTTTTCCTATTACAAAAAGCTGTCTCTAGACAAATTTAGAAAGCTGAGGTTTACATACATTATATCCTTTTCCTAGGTAGGCAATATATACCCCAAAGAAACCTCAATGTTGAAAAAATAGTTTGGCACTGAAAAAAAAGACAAATATGTATGTGTTGGGCATTTGTAGTCACATCTTTATTAATTCATTTATGCGTTTTTATGTAACCCCACAAATATATTTACTTGAATTTGAATTTGTTTATGTAAATGTAAAATCCTCTTTGTATTATTTAGATTCTGTAGGCAATACCCAATCGTTATCCTAGAAACTCAGTAATTAATGTTTTCATCCATTCATGTATAGCATTCCATAAATGTGCCACTAATTATTAGTGCTAAATTGTCTGTATTAATTGAACTATTGGTTAAAGTATGCATAATTTATGGTATTTAGTAAAAGAAATGGAAGTTAGATGTGGATACATCTAACTTGGATAAACACCAAATTGCAGTAAGAAATGCAAAATCTTGATGTCTGGAAATCCACTTTGCATTCTGCTTTATATAGGGAGGGAGTGTATAATTTGTAAGCATCTCAAAGTGTCAGGCCTCGACTGGCATTCAAAACAGGCCCTGGCATTTCAAGTACACAGAGGCCCAAACAGCCCCCCACCAGCCCAATAAATAGTGACTGTCTATGCTCTATGGCATCTTACAGCAGCACCTCCGACATATGATTTTCTAGAATCCATAGGGCCTCTAAAGTGCAATTTAGGGAATGAATCAGGTAAACACAGGGAAATGCATGAAAGGGGCAAAAACAAACAAAAGAGTCTCAGTTCAGTAGGCTAAATCAGAACTAAAATCCCCTTACAGTGATCTTATAGAACTAGTTCTGCTCTATGAAGCCCATTTTAAGTGCTAATTGGTCAGACAGGAGAGGTGTCCCCTAGCCGATTGGATCAGCTCAAATGTGTATCTGTTTGCATAGGAATTCAATTAAACATTTTAAACAATTAAAAAACATCATTCACATCTCTACCATGAAAAAATGAATATGAGCCAGCTGTTCATATTGATTGAACTGTATGTTTGAGCCACTTGCTCCAATGTGTTGTGTTCTGCTGCCTTTGTGATGAAGCAGATTTAACTAGCACTTTTGGTAGTTAAAGGGAACAGTGCCTGCTAATTCTTTCTACTTAATAAATTCTGCTGCATTTCATTTAAGGCCTAATGCAGTGAGCGTAAAAAAAGTTATCCTGTAACAACATTGCAGACTTGGTTTTTATCCCTGCCCCAGGCAAATGATTTTCTAAGCTAGCACCATAGTATACATAGAGCATTTTTATGGCATAACTTTTAAGCATTATGCTCACTTATTCTTTGTGTCCCATCTAAAAAAAAGTCTTGGAAAGGGGAAAGAGGAAAATGGGGCATTTCAGTATAGCTCATGTGGCTATTGGCAGGACTTCTATAGAACTATAAGTATTATAAATCTCATCCAGGAACCCAATATCCAGATTGCTCTAAATTACATAAAGGCCATCTGCCATAGAGTCAGTTTTAAGCTAATTCTATTTATATTTACCTGTAATAATTAATCTGGAAAAAAAAATGTGTTTCTCTTTACATACCTTCCCAATCAGAGTTGTAAAGATTGCAGCACTTCCCTTCAGTAGCAATAAAACTTCCTTTATTTTTCAACTTTCCCTATGGCAGCAGTGCCCCTGCGTATATGCCACAAATATAGAGCCATGCAGCTCAGATGTTACCGAGAAAAAGGAAATCAGCTTTAAAAATTGAAATTATTATCTTTAAAAGGAGTCTGTGGGAAAATATATTCCCATAATATATAATTTTCTGGATAACTGTTTCCTGAACTGTTTACAGAGTGCAGCCTTGTCCTGGACATTTTTCAAACCGCTCTGCTGATCTTTAATGATTTAGTTAGTTTTGCAAGTTATATTAACATTTATAAAAAAAACTGCATTAGAGAACAAATAGGGAGAATGCCTTACATGATTTAATCATACATTTAAGGATATTATTTTATATTTGCGGTTGCGACTGACATTAATGCGGTACTGATTTCAAGCTTTTTAGCAACATCAGTCATCATTTTAGGCAACAGTAATTGCACTGTAGGACATAATACTTTAAATTAAGAGGTTAGGTGCAATTACTGACATGTTATTAGATGGAACTTGAACTGGTATCTATCACCGAGCCCAGGATAATGAAGAACATAACTGGGGCATAGCTTTGCATGCATGGCTAGCCCCTACTTGGAAAAGAAAACATATATACAGGAAGGGAGTAGAAACTGCAGTGGAAGGGGAAAACAGATTTCGTACATGGTACCATGAAAATCAGGGAGGGGATGTGCTGTATTTTAATCAGGAGTCATTTATAATCCCCTGGGGAAAATGTAAAACCATATAAACTGTTAGTGGAGCAAATCACTGAAATGGACCTTAAGGGCAAGGTTGATAGATATGGGATATTTTAATTTGCCAGATGTGGTCTGGAATGAAAAAACTCAAAGGAGAATATATTTTTTCCCGTTACTGTTAATAATCATACGAATGGTTAATTAAAAGAGCCTATTAAAAGAGGAAATTCTGGATTCCTTTTGAAGTGAGAATTTAGCAAGGCTCCTGTTTATTACATACTCTTTCCCCTTTATTCTTTGACTGTGCTGGGGAGGTATCATGGAGGGGAGAAGCATAGGTTTCCCTGGGGCACAGCTACTTATACTTCTGGCAGATATCAGGCATAATGGAAAATCCTTTTGGCGAGCAGGCAGTTCTCTTCTGACGTGTGCCTGTAGTCCAACTAAATGGCCTGGTGGCCTTAGATTTGTCCACTTTGACCACTTTGACCCTCACTTAACAAGCCAATATTTAAATGCATGGCCAGATTAATAGAATATTTGCACCAATTTTCATTGCAACACATCTGTAAACTCCATACATTTAGGGGCAGATTTACTAAGACACGACACGCTCCAAGTGTATTTTTGCCGAATTGTTTCGGCGCCTGCACAACTTTTTCATACGCTTGCACGAAAAAAATCGTAAAAGGTTTTGCCGCTGTTTAAAAACGCTCAGTACGAAAATTTCGGGACTTTCGGATCGCCAATATGATATTATCGTGACTAATTCGATTTTTTCGTAAGCATTTTCGTGATATTTGCGATCTTCAGAAATTTTCGTATCCAATCTGAATTTATCCCATTCAGGATTCGAACTCGTGATTTCATGAATCTGCACCTTAGTATTTCTTGTTGCCTTTCTTCAGATATAAAGTACTGTAATATTGAGCAGCAACCAAGTGATCACAAAAGCTAGAAGAACCAAAATGACATTAGTATCAAGACTACAGGTTAACGAAAAGTGGATATCATTAGAGAAAACTACTCATGAATATTATATTCTGATAGTAATAAATTAGGATACTTGGTACATTGAAAGGTACTTGGCTATGAAGCAGAGGAGTGTAGAACAGATGGCAACATATTTAACATAACTCTATATTGCTTAGAAAAGAAAACATTTCCTGAATAGGGAAAAAGTTGCCAGAAAACAGATGATTTCTAACATAGTTTGACCAGTTATACAAAAAGACCTCTATGTTTCTATATAAATACCTTAATAGGGGTCAGACTGGTGAACTGGGGTACTGGGTATAGTCCTGGTAGACCCTAGTCCTGCTGAGTCTTGGCCCCCCTGGCTCATCCAAGATCCTGCTTCAAATCATCCCATAGATTTTTGATGATATTCAAGTTGGGGGACTGTGATGGCCATTCCAGAATAGTGTACTTCTCCCTCTGCATAAATGCCTTTGTAGATTTCCAACTGTGTTCAGGGTCATTGTCTTATTGAAATATCCAACCCCTGCGTAACTTCAATTTTATGACTGATGCTTGAACATTATCCTGAAGAATTTCTTGATATTAGGTTGAATTCATCCGACCCTCGACTTTAACAAGGGCGCCAGTCTCTGAACTAGACACACAGCATGATGGAACATCCACCAGATTTGACAGTAGGGAGCAGGTGTTTTTCTTGGAATGCGGAGTTCTTCTTCCGCCATGCAAAGCGCTTCTTGTCTCGAGAAGCACTTTGTCTCATCAGTCCAAAGCACTTTGTTCCAAAATGACTGTCGCTTGTCTAAATGAGCTTTTGCATACAATAAGCGACTGTTTGTGGTGTGAGTGCAGAAAGGGCTTCTTTCTCATCACCCTGCTATACAGATGTTCTTTCTGCAAATTGCGCTGAATTGTAGAATTATGTACAGATACACCATCTGCAGCAAGATGTTCTTGCAAGTCTTTGGAGGTGATCTTTGGATTGTCTGTAACCATTCTCAGAATCCTCCACATATGCCACACATATATGTATATAATGTTCACATTTTCTACATAGGACCAACTAAAGGAACTTGTGTAAAAAAAAAGGGTGTATTTTCCCTTTAAAGATTTTCAACATACGTGATTCTTCCTTGACAGTAAATGTCTAAATTGTGTATTCTGGATAAATTGAGAAATGGACACAAGAAAGAAAAATGTACATAATGGTTAGATAGAGCTGAAAACACTTGCATAATTAGCCATAATTTGCTGAAAGGAAGTAGCCTTGTAGCCTGTTGTGGATTTAATTGTAAGGAAACATAATTAACATTTTATCATAAAAAGGCATATTGCTGCTGGTGTATAATTAGTGACAAGTCCAAAGCATTTTTAAATATTTTTTTCAGTTGCTAAACTAATTTAACATCCTAATGAATTTGAATATCACAGCATGTTCTAAAGGAGATCTATTGTGCTTTTAAACCTTATATATTTATATTTAAAATGAATGGTTTATGCCAAAATTATACCTCAGCTAGCTGCATTTCTTGTTATTTAAGGGGATACTGGAACTATTTCCAGCCCATTTGAATGATATTTATTTACCTTAATATCATAAATTAGGCAATGAGTAATTGTCTAATGCTAAAAAGATTTATTTTTTTACTAATTTACTAATCCACGAATGCTCCGAGCGACGTATTTTGCGCGACTTTTTCGTACTTTGCGACAAAATCATATTGTTGAGCCGAGTAGGAAAGTTTCGGATTCATTCAAGCTTCGGTATCGTGACTTTCCTTGGCCAGGTTGGAGCTGCAGAGTGCCATTGAGCCCTATGGGAGACTTTCCTTTGGCCAGGTTGGAGCTGCAGAGTGCCATTGAGCCCTATGGGAGACTTTCCTTGGGCCAGGTTGGAGCTGCAGAGTGCCATTGAGCCCTATGGGAGACTTTCCTTGGGCCGGGTTGGAGCTGCAGAGTGCCATTGAGCCCTATGGGAGACTTTCCTTGGGCCAGGTTGGAGCTGCAGAGTGCCATTGAGTCCTATGGGAGACTTTCCTTGGGCCGGGTTGGAGCTGCAGAGTGCCATTGAGCCCTATGGGAGACTTTCCTTGGGCCAGGTTGGAGCTGCAGAGTGCCATTGAGTCCTATGGGAGACTTTCCTTGGGCCGGGTTGGAGCTGCAGAGTGCCATTGAGCCCTATGGGAGACTTTCCTTGGGCCGGGTTGGAGCTGCAGAGTGCCATTGAGCCCCATGGGAGACTTTCCTTGGGCCAGGTTGGAGCTGCAGAGTGCCATTGAGTCCTATGGGAGACTTTCCTTGGGCCAGGTTGGAGCTGCAGAGTGCCATTGAGTCCTATGGGAGACTTTCCTTGGGCCAGGTTGGAGCTGCAGAGTGCCATTGAGCCCTATGGGAGACTTTCCTTGGGCCAGGTTGGAGCTGCAGAGTGCCATTGAGCCCTATGGGAGACTTTCCTTGGGCCAGGTTGGAGCTGCAGAGTGCCATTGAGCCCTATGGGAGACTTTCCTTGGGCCAGGTTGGAGCTGCAGAGTGCCATTGAGCCCTATGGGAGACTTTCCTTGGGCCAGGTTGGAGCTGCAGAGTGCCATTGAGCCCTATGGGAGACTTTCCTTGGGCCAGGTTGGAGCTGCAGAGTGCCATTGAGCCCTATGGGAGACTTTCCTTGGGCCAGGTTGGAGCTGCAGAGTGTCATTGAGCCCTATGGGAGACTTTCCTTGGGCCAGGTTGGAGCTGCAGAGTGCCATTGAGCCCTATGGGAGACTTTCCTTGGGCCAGGTTGGAGCTGCAGAGTGCCATTGAGCCCTATGGGAGACTTTCCTTGGGCCAGGTTGGAGCTGCAGAGTGCCATTGAGCCCTATGGGAGACTTTCCTTGGGCCAGGTTGGAGCTGCAGAGTGCCATTGAGCCCTATGGGAGACTTTCCTTGGGCCAGGTTGGAGCTGCAGAGTGCCATTGAGTCCTATGGGAGGCTTCCAAAATCATGCACAGAAGGATCAAAGTTGGAACGGTTTTCCTGCATTTTACGATCGTTCGGTACGAAAATTTCGTAATTTTCGGATCGCCAAAACGATATTATCATGACTAATACGATTTTCCTTAAGCATATTGTTGATATTTGAGATCTTAAGAGATCGTATCCAATCCGAATTTCGTATCGTATCCAATCCGAATTTATCCCATTCGGGAATGTGCCCTAATGTGCCCCTCAGTGGAACTTAAACAGGTCTGTGCCTGTATTTTATTCACAGCATGGTTTACGGCCCTTTCCACTGGCAGTTTGGATATTTAGAAAACCTTCTTTATTTGAAGTGCCTCAGTCATTATTAGTGAACTGCAAACCAAGTATATACAGTATTCCACTCATAGTCTTTTTGTGAGCCTCACCCCTTTTAACAGGTGATGATTAATTCCAACACCTGCCCTGGCGTTTCAGCCTGACTAAACACAGTTCCTGTTATTCTCCACATTTGCTCTGACAAAGCATTCCGGGAGAAACATACCTTTCCTCTGGGGTTTTCTGGTTACTGTGATACAGCACCTAATGATTTTGCAACTGCTGAACAACTATTTTTCCCAGCATGCATTTATTAATGCTGGTTATCATCATAGCACTAACTGCTATGCTATATTTTTATGTTTGGATTAAAATGAATAGTCTCCATGCTATATTTTTATGTTTGGATTAAAATGAATAGTCTTTTCCAATCACTCATCATATTCTCTTTAGGGGATTCCATATGTCTGTGCTTTTGAGCTGCCCTATGGCTGCTTTATTCCTGCAGGATAAATGTAGATCCCTACAGCCACAAGCCAAGGCACACAAGTTCCTAAATAAATGCCAGGCTTATCCACCTTTTCCCTGAGAACTTAGATGATCAGTTCCAGACATGCCTCAGTGCTTACTCCCATAAATACACGGAGCTACCCAACATTCCTGCTTAGCATCTAGTAGATGTGTGCTGTAATAGAATAGGAACAGAGCACTGACTGATCTGACAGCATTAGGCACAGTACAAAATGGTACATCATCTTATTGCATACAGAAACCTAATGCAAACTGTAGCTTTGTTCATATTTAAAGAGCCTTACTAATCTCTCAGTTAGCAATGCACTGCACCTAATCATATTTCCATGGCTATATAAAGAAATGCCATTTTAAAAATGAGACAGCCTAGATCTTTTCTTTTTATTAAGCTTAAAATCTCCCAGCCTGCCGCATACATAGATGCTGCTAAAGCCTGTAATGCTTTTTGACATGCATTCAGAGCTGGAGCATAAAGGCCTGCATGTTCTCTCAGACAACAGAATATCTTCTTTTAAACTGTTGGCATAGGATTTTAGAAGAAGCATCAATCTCGCTGGTGTAGTTTAAAACTATTTTAACTAATTAACTAACTAACTATAAATTCCATATCTCACAAAAGACAGTGCTGTATAAAGGGCCCATAGCATGAAAGAGCCAGTAGTACAATGAAAATTCACCTATGTCTAATCACTTCTTCTGCATTATCTGTAGATAGCTTGGGTGTCTGCATTAAGAAAATAGTTTATTTGCAGGAAACATGACCCAACCTAATACCATGTATGGATCTGTAATCCAGAATGCTCGGGACGTGGGGTTTTCCAGATAATGGGTCTTTCCATAATTTTGATCTTCATACTTTGTCTACTAAAGAATAAGATAAACTTTAGATAAACCCAATAGGATTATTTAGCTCCAATAAAGATTAATTATATCTTAGTTGGGATCAAGTACAAGGTACTGTTTTATTGTTACATAGAAAAAGGAAAATAGTTTTAAAATTTTGAACTGTTTGGTTAAAAAAGGGTCTATGGGAGATGAGATGACCTGTAATTCGGAGCCCTCTGGATAACAGATCGCATACATGTATATCTAATTTCCAGAGTGTGTGTGGAGTCAATAATGGACTTTGCCCATGTGGAGCACAATGCGTATAGGGAGCCCAGTACTCTGCACTGAGTGTCTGCTCGAGGCAGGTACAAAGTAAGCCAGAACATGCTGCACCTTTTGCCATGTATACATTGTGCATATAGGGGAAAGTACCTTCCTAAATTCTACTTTTAAGGACACAGTTCTCATCCTGTTATTGAACCATGCCCTGTGTTTAAATGAGCCTTCTATACTGCTGCAGCTTGGTAATAGACACTGGAGCCTCTTGTTGTGGCATCTCAGGAACACTTTGTGAGGTATGTGTACTGAAAGCACTGAGAACTCCTATTGGAAGCTTGTCTTGTCATGTATATGTAGAAGACTTTTTTGCATTTTTTTCTTGCGACATTGTGTTGTAGTTAGTTTGCTGTCTGCATTTGTGGGCTTCAGAAATGTGCTTGCTGTTATGTTCCCCATTCTTTTATGCTTACTGAAGCTTATCCAGGTGTCTTGTCCTAGCTCAAATCTGGGGGCAACATAAGAACAAGGATCACTGGCAGAATGGACTTATGCACCACCTACCTGGCCGACTGTCAAGTGTCTATCCAAAATGACTAGTGATTTGGCTGACTGCCCCAAGCTTAATAAGATGTACTTTATACATTTATTTACTTCAATATATTGGTGTGAGATGCAGGGCCTTCCTTTAAAAGGCACAAGAGAGAGAAAAAGAGAAATTAAAAATTATTTTCTGACTTAGAAAAGGGTTTTGGATTATTTGGATTAGATTGGCCTACAGCATATTCTAAAGATGCTTTAATGTATTTGTATTTTTTAAAATTAAAAAGAATACTGTGATTGTAATTTTACAAATACAATAAAGTAAAAAAAGCATTCTTATTGATGGGTTCTGTGACCCTATACAGTATTTTGTTAGTGTCGGGCAATGTTAGGCCCACTGGGAACAAAGTTGCTGCTATTAGGGGTCCAAGTCACGCTTGCATCTAGTTTGTGTGCTCAGGGGATCACCTGGAATAGCAAGTGAATTATTTGGAAATGCCAAGCCAGAAATAGAACAGCGCTTTTCTTGCTGCCATTTCTATATTTTCATCTGCAGAGCAAATCACAAATCTAATTTTCAGCCATAATTTCTCTCTCCACAGCTATCATTGTAGAACTACCTCAGAAGGATCATTTTCAATAACAAATTTGCTTCTTTCACAGCAGCTTCAATGACCGCCCAATGTGCAGGATTTGCCATGAAGGAAGTACCCAAGAGGATCTCCTTTCTCCATGTGAATGCACTGGAACGTTAGGAACAATACACCGAAGCTGCCTGGAGCACTGGCTTTCCTCCTCTAACACCAGCTACTGTGAACTCTGTCACTTCAGGTTTTCTGTGGAGCGCAAACCTCGGCCCTTAGTAGAGGTCAGTAAATGCCCAGCAGCGGGAATGTCCATTTACTAATGAATTCTCTTTATTTTGATATATTAGAATATTCTTATTAGGCACACCATTTACCTGCTAGTAAATATATGAAATACACATCATTTCCTATAAATTACTGCTTTCTTTTAAAAAAAACTTCAGATACCACAGCAGCTGCTCATCCTCTAATACCACTTTTCAGTGATAATGATAATCTTATTGATATGCTGATTTTCGGCTTAAAGTGCTGAAAGTGCTGTACAGATGCAAAATAAAAGAACACCATTATAATAATCTGCTGGGCGTGCCTGTAGCATGCTTTCTGATGGATCACTGAGGAAATCAAAATGCTGTAGAAGAATGCCATGCGGTTTTATTTCCATGGAAAATGTTGAACTGCTCACATTAGGGAAGGGCTACGCATGACTTGCTGTTACAGTGACCTGGGATTTCCCAAAGTATCATCCAAAAAATGCACCCACTCACTTTGTGCTAGAGAAAGCAAAAAGTAGAGTCTTTTGTATTGAGACAGAAGTATCATTCTACAGTTCATTTGAACCCTACAGGAAAATGCGTGATGCCATCCTCACTCACTGCTTAAAGGATAACTAAATTTTAAAAATGAAGTGGGCTAGAAATGCTACAGAAAATACCTTACCCCAATTATAGTTGTGGTTTTGAACCAGCCAAAAGCAACCGCAGCCCTTTATCAGGGAAGAGTTGTGCCTGCAAAGATGCCCCAGTAGCTCCCCATCTTCCTTTCTGCTGATTCACTGCACATGCTCTGTGCTGCTGTCACTTACTGAGCTTAGTGACCAATGCAGGATATACAAAATATATACAGGAATAGGATCTGGAAACCCGTTATTCAGAAAGCTCTGAAATGCAAGGAGGCATGTGCATTTTAATCAAATAATTCAAACTTTTAAACCTTTTTCTGTAACAATAATACAGTAGCTTGTTCTTGATCCCAACCAAGATATAATTGATCTTTATTGGAAGCAAAACAATTCTAATGAGTTAAAGTAATGTTTAAATGATTTTTCAGTAGATTTATGGTGATCCAATTAAAGTTAATGTCATAACTTTTCTGCTGTCCAGTATATATAATACAGTATTTTTAGACTAATTTAATTGTAGGCATTAGTTCTCCTTCACGTTATCTTCCTTAGGTAGAGGAATGAGTTGAGAGCAAAATGTAAGGTGTATTACTTGGCCTTGAAAGGTTGTTGGCAACAAAAAGTAGAATCTCACCATGATAATTTAATCGAATGGGTGGTGATTTATTCTTACTAAGTTTTGGAACAGATTTATTAAGCGAGTCTTTGTGGGTTTCTTTGAGGTACTTTGGTTTCCTTACACACTCCTAAACAGGTTAATTCAAAAATATAACAATTGTCTCTCAATGAAATTGCCATTGATGTGTGTATTCTTGTTGTGTGAATGTGAAAGAAATTGAACTGTAACCTACACTGAACCTGATATAAATGTGGGTGAAGTATTGCATAAACATGTCATATAAAATGATATAGTGGTATATTAAGGGTAATCTGAGGGGGCTGCTATACCACACGTGGCCCCATTTATGCTCCCCGCCTGTTTGGCCTGATTGTTAGGAGAACAATCTGATCAGCCTGTGTATGCAGGCCCGGATTTGTGGCGAGGCCACAAAGGCCCGGGCCTAGGGCGGCACAAATTTAGGGGTGGCATGCCGCCCCACCGCAAAAAATTTTGACATTTTGCTCCCATACGGAGCAATGGGGATTTCTCCCCACTGCTCCGTATGGGAGTTAAATGCCTGCGCATGCGCTCTTGTGTCGACGCGACGTAGCGCGGCACGGGGGGTGGGGTTTGGTCGCGCATGCGCAGGGGGGTGCGAGTGGGGGGCGGCCTAGGGGCGGCAGAATTTGAAATCCGGCGCTGTGTGTATGGCCACCTTTACTCATTAAGGGACATGGTCATCGACCTTTACAACATGGCTTTAATGTATTAAACGTGATGCACTGGAACATATTCTGTCAAATAATTGCGTAAAATTCTTTATAAATATGCACAGAAGTGATAAAAATTGCATTGTATTACTCTTTAAATATATCTTTACTGTTTTATAATTAAATGGAATGTATCATAAAAACTTTATAATCCTATTAGCCTTTTAGCCTTTAAACACAGCCTCCAGCAGAAAATTTTTCTTTAATATGGGGCTCGGTTGGCATTAAATACTATTAAATAAGTCTTAAGTGCTGGATTTCTGGGATCAATCTCTCCAGCTTGTGCTTCTAACTCCCCTGGAAACCATATTGTGTATATGTGTGGGTATGGGGGTTCAGCAAATGGAGTATAATGGGGATGTAAAGGTTCTGTAAAATCAATTTCTGTTATATTTGTTATGTGTTATATGTGTAAATTCTTTATAATGCATTACTCCTTTTCTCTAAGGTTCAACCTTCGGACCACATAATTCCTCAGTTTTTTTGTTGTATTTTTCTGTCATCATATTTTGTTTCATTGTTTCATTTTATTTCTAGTTGGTCACACACCTGCCAAAACTCCAGTACTTTTCATTTTTTATTAGATGGGGAATAAATATTACTTCTTGACTTTGTATCAATGCCCCACAGTATTGGGGTCATTTACGGAACAGAAGGCAGTGTGCAAAGTACAAAAGGCTACAATCGGCCATTTTTATGCACTCGCCTGTGCTGACTGTGGTTATCAGTTCTGTATTGATGAGGGGTGGGAGGGCAAGTTAGGCAGTGGCAGTGGTTCTAGGTGTGAGTGCAGCATTTCCTGGGGGGGCAAAGCTAGTGGGGTGTGTTCTCCTTAGTGCTTTAGCATTGGTGCTCCAGGGAAAAGAAAATGAAGCCTTATGGGTGAACATCATGTAGCCCCTGTGTATTCTAAATTGCACCCAAACTATTCCTAATACCATTTGCTGTATCTGCCATCACAACGAGTCCAGAGACTGCATTACGAACGCCTTTAATTTTCCCTCTCTGAAAGGGGAAAAAATTATTTTGCCCGCCATGAAGGGCTTTTTTATCTAGAAGGCCTGCCATAGTGCAATTTGCATTTAATTCAAGGGGAGAAGCTAATAGAGCTGTCGGCAGTATAATTGCTAACACTTTTATGTTTTTTTTTCTGCTGCTAATAGTAAAAACAATTTATTTTCATTGCTTGTTGAAAATGGTTCCAATGATTGCCTGCATTTGTTTAAATCATTTTTATGATGCCAAATATTTTACTTCTAGAAAACGGGAACAAAAGGCAATGGTTCTGCATTACTGATGTGTAGCATCAGGTCCCTTTCAAAGGCACTAAATTCATGTGGATTTTTGTACATGTCATATGAAACCATTGCTATATCAGTTCTTCTGCTCTGGTGCCCAGAGAGAAATCTGTTTTGCTCTCCCTAAGCCTCACAGTTGATTGAAATCTTCAGGCATTTTTCCCCTTCTCCTCCAAGAGCTGCAGACAAGCAGGCAAAATTAGAATGTATACTCTGTAACGCTTCTTAAGATGCAGAAGAATTTGCGAGATTAAAGTTGAGACAGACTAAATCACATCATTATAATAGTTTTTTTTACCCTGCTTGTACTGATTATGCATGTGCCTTGCCTGTTATAAAAGATAATTCAATCTCAGCTTCACTGCTTGGAAATTAACACTGTCTCAGCTAAGGGAGTCCATTGAATTCTCCTTCCTGAATGTGCCACAGGCTGCATCAACCCTGATATTGATTAGTAACTAAAAGCTCATATATCACCTACTGGGTGATAGTGCTTGATGCACTTGCTTGATTTTTTTTTTATATTGTGTCTCTGTGAATAGGTGTTGAAAAGTGGTAAATGGTTGAGTTACACTTCTGAGAAAGCTTTTTTTGCCACTAGATGTTGATATATTGTTTGCTTCCATTCAGCCACAAGAGTATTAGTGAGATTGGCACAGATGTTGGGCAATCAGGCCTTTGCAGTTCATCCCACAGGGGGTGAGTTGGGCTTTGTGCAGACCAGTCAAGTTCTTTTAATCCTCAGCAAACCTATTCCTTATAGACCTTGCTTTATGCAAAATGACATTATTGTGCTGGAACAGGAAGGACTTTCTCCAAACTGTTACTATAAGGTTCAAAGAGGAAAATTGTCAAGAATTTCTTTGTATGCTTTAATGCTGAAGATCTAGTAGAATTAAGCCTAAAGCAACAGGACTGTTTGGGTCTCTTGAGGTTTGTTGAGGTTTTGCTTTCACTGGAACCCACAAACCGTAAAGAACAATCCTAGAGCATTATTATTTCGGCAGTATGTATCCAGACAGATAGCATCCTCTTGGCATCCACCATTGCCATACCCAGATTTGTTGATCAGACAGGCAGGTGGTGTAGTGCAGTTTTTCACTCCTGTTCATCATTACAAGGTCCAGTGGTAGCATCCCATGCATTGCTTTTCTTCAACACAAGGGAGGGAAGAAATGGATGCAGTTTTCTTACAGTGGGACCATTTATTTCTCATAAATCATCTTACTGTGCAACTTAGTCAGTCCAGTACTTTTGGCCATCGCTTGTGTTAAAGTTGCAGACACCTACATAGCTATGAATACTATCTAGGCAATATTTGTGGCAGAAGCTGAAATGCAGGAAAATGACTAGTTGGACTATATGTACATATGGTAGATATCTTCATCTCTTGGATATAGCTAATAAATCAAGAGAAAACTGAAAAGGGGAACCCAAAGACATGGCAGATTGAGAGCCAAGTGCCTTGCTTATGTACAGAGTGATGGACTGCAGGATGTCATTTTGCTTTAAAGCTTTATATTATTCTGCGAGGTGCTTAGGCCTTGTTTGAACAGTGTTTTGCTTCTGATCTAATATTAGCCTTAGCCAACTTGGGTAGCAGAGTCGCACAGTATTATTTGATGAAAGGAGTGTCCATGAGGTACAATAAATATAATTTATCCTCATACGAGAGGCATACACAATGCTAATGCATGATGTCACTGGGAGGACAGCCAACTTCTAAACAGACATCGTCTGCCCTTTGTTGCTGTGTTCCATACAAACCGGAGAAAAATGGGAAAGATTTTGTCTTTCCTGCAGAAGAAACAATACGTGCATATTAACAAATATTTCTTCTGCCACGTGTAAAGTGGAATACATCCCTGGCATGGCAATTCTTCACGTACAAATGTCAGACGTCGGTCATTCGTCTCTTTCAGATCTTTTCAGGTTTTAGGTTTAGAATTTGAGTTTAGATGCTGATATACAGCTTGGGGGTTAAAGAAGGGGGTAGCTAGAGTCTGTGGTCGGCTGCGCCGGGGAGAGTAGTCTGCCTCTGTCTGTCATACTGTGCTAGCAAGAACAATACACTTATAAGGGATAGATTTCCCATCTGACAATCGATTGCTGGCAACATTACTCTTGTCCAAGATCATTCTAGCTTTGATTAAATGGCAGTTTTCTCTGCAATCCTGTGCTTTACAATAGAAAAAATATTATGGAACTGTTTTATGCAGTGCATTGTAGGAATAAACTTTTTAAATGATTTTAAATAAGCAACGTATCTATTACTTGACTTCCTAGGGAATTAAATGCTGAAGACCGATTTGCAATGTTAGTAAATAAGCAATCAACAAGATCAACCAAAGAAAGGCCTAATGAAACCAGTGCTCCGGTGAATTTATTTCCCTTATGCAAGTGGAAAAATACATTTTGTAACTCAAATTTACCGCATCAGCAATATGCTAAGTAGGGAATACAACTACTATCACAGGACTATTTACACTGAATACAAAATGCCTTCTCTTCATGGCACTTTCCTCAGTTCTGTCTCCCTTTAGGGATTCTAGGCACATTATTTGGTTATTACTAATCATGCATCTTTTTTCAGGCTTGATGGTGTTTAAGAAAAAATATCCCAGAACTCTATTCAAATGAACTCAAAATGCTACCAAACTTAAATGTTTGCTTATTTGCTGAAAATTTTGAATATAAAAAACATGATTGAATAAAACCATGAAAGAAAAGTCGTGTGCATCAAATTCATATTTTGCTCATCATTTTCAAAAGTGCAAAGTGAAAAACTCAAATGATTATGGTACCTAAAGTTTTACTCAAAATTAAACAAGTCTCCAGGGCCAGATGCAATATACCCTCAGGTACTGAGAGAGCTTAGTTTGGTTTTATCCAGGTCTCCTTTTCTGATTTTCTCAGATTCACTTTTATCTGGTATGGTACTTATTGACTGAAGGAAAGCCAATATCATTTCTTTATTTAAAAAGGCATTATGATTATAAAAAGGGTTTGTAAACACTCTTGTAAGGTCTCCATTGCTCAAGTGGGATACAATTGAATTGGAAAGAACCAAAGAAGGGCAACTATGCTGGAAAAAGAAAAAGGAAAGTCTCTGTTATGAAAAAAGGCTAGCCAGGTTCGGGTTGTTTATGTTAGAGAACAGGCCCTTAGGGTGAGATAATAACTATGTATAAATATATAAGGGGATCATATTATAATCTTTATAGTGAGAGCTGTGAAGTTATAGAAGTCCCTCCCTGAATAAGTCGTACTGGCTGATACATTAGATAGCCTCAAGAAGGGGTTGGATGGTTTTTCAGCAAGTATGGAAATACAGGGTTATTAATAATAGCCCCTAATACCAATTTGATCCACAGACTTAACTGATTATAATTTTGGGGTCAGGAAGGAATTTCCCCCCCCTAGAATATTTGCGTTTTGGAAGCCCTAATTCAAATGTACGGGTTTTAGCACAAAGAATTTGAATTGCAGCAAAAATTTGAATTCAGACCTTGATAAATCAACCCCTTAGTGTCTCATCCATTTAATGTTGCAAACATACCACTGTCCCTATAGCTAATGGGTGTATTACATTATGTTTTGTTAACGAAGAATGCATGAATGCATAATTTAATTATATGTTGAAGTAATAGTAACTTGCATAGACAATTAAGAGAATAAGTGATTTCTGTAATAGCTGACACAACAGAATAAGCAGTACCCATAATGGACTTGAATCCAACACAATAGAAGTGTTACTTATAATGGACTCATAGACGACACAAAAGAGTAAGTTAGTTGGTGCAAACAAATAAGTTATCCCCGTAGTATACTAAAAGCCAAAGCAATAGATTATGTGGTACCTGCAATAGACTTGAATAGACTCGTGGAATAAGTTATTCCCATAATAGTTTTGCAGCCAACACAAGATAATAAATAGTACACGTAATGGACTCACAGCCCATACAGGAGAATAAATGATAACCTATAATGGACATGCAGCTGACACCACAGAACAATTAATTCCTATAACAGACTCATACCTGGCACAACAAATATGTGATTCCCACAATAGTCTCACAGCCAACACAAGTGGCACCCATAATGAACTTATAGCTGATACAGTGAATAGGTGATACCAATAGTAGACTTGTAGCCAACAAAACAAAATAAGCTGTACTTTGGCCAAGCTGTAACCTTCTGTATCTGATGTTTATGTGGCAGCTGGAGCAGGTGAAAGAGAATATGTGTTGCTTATGGTGGCTAAAGGTGACCTAACAGAAATGGAACAGAGGCTAAAATATACTTCTCTATAATTGCACACTAATGAAAAAGGCATGTAGGGAACCAGATGATAACAAGCCTAGCAAAATAAGTATTTTTATACAGCTTATATATATGGTACATTTAAGAGTTGCAAATAAAGTGATGTACAAGTAAGGTGTGCATACTGTATGTGGCCTCTTATCAAGATCCTATATCCCTTTTTTGTAGCCTTTACGTGTTTCAGATATATATATATATATATATATATATATATATATATCCAAAAAAGACCAGCAACACCGAGTTATGTTCCAAAAACAATCAATTGTGTATTAAAAACGCATGAACAGCCAACGTTACGTTTCGGTCCCCATCGGGACCTTTCTCAAGGCCTTCAAGGGATGTGTTAACCCCTTCCCATGTTGGACAGAGTGCAGTGAATGCACACACTCTATTCAGGGGTAGCCACAGGTCTCTATGATCTGATACGAGCAGAAGGCAGTGTGCAAAGTGCAAAAACAGGTTCATTGTGGCATTATTGGCTCAGTGGCTCAGAGGTTATGATCATTGGGATGTAACTTTAGGATCTAAGCACAAAGCCACTAGGGTGCACCCAATGTGTAAAAAACATAACTTTGAATGTAGGACAATTTAAAACAAAAATTGAAACAACTATAAACCCTTAATTTTAGGGACAGGGCTTTAGTAGGGGGTACAGTGGGTAACTGGTAATCTATCCTGGTGGCAGCGATTAACTAGTGATTGACTGGTGTCTGACTGGTGTAGAGCAGGGGGTGCAGTGAGATTGTACATGACAGTCAATATTATGCAATGTAAGAAGGGAAATTCAAGGCTGTCCTAATTAATTGTCTAAGGACTGTACATAAGGAAAGAACACAATACTCATTAGCAGCAGGATGAACTTATTTTACTTCATTGCTGTTTTATACATTCTAGGTAGTGATGTGCGGGTCAGGAAGATCTCAAGCTGCACCCCTCCCTAACTGTTAAAATGTGGCCATTATAGGATCAGCACCCACCCATACTTGCACCTTTCTGTTCCATATGCAACTTCTGGTTCCAAGTCAGGAATCTTCAGTCTGAACAGCACCCACCTCAAACCTGTATTGTTTGCCCAAACCCGCAGGTTTCAGAAGAAGGAATCTCCGGTGTACATGTGCCACAGCACTTATAAAATCAATGTGCTCATATTGGCATTACATAAGGTATCTAATTTAAACCACCCAGTTTTTAAGCACAAATCCTCACCCTAAACATTGCCTCCCCATGTATATCCCATGTATTGATTTCAATTGTTCGTTCTTTAAATTTGTAACTTCTTGGTTTTTGAATTGTATCATATTAAAAGTTACAATTAACTATCTACAGAGTGCCCAGTAGACGCTGAATGTCACATCTTTGTGTTTCCACTGTTTACTGTTATTGACAGGTTAATAACATAGTAATTGGCAGAGAAAGTATTGGAACATGAAATCAGCTTGTTTTGCAGATTGGGTTTAGCTGCAGATTTTCTCATGGCACGGGTTTGGAAATGGCCCCTTTATTTATGGATAACTTCTAGCCCAAGGTTATTCCAACCTTCTGTTTCAAGCCTCTCCTCCATGCGCATATCTCTCTGACTACTTATCAACTTCATTTTAGTCCACATTCAATCCTGATGTTTTTCTTTAGTCACTTTGACAAATGATTTAGAAAAATATGAAAAGTGTTGAAAAAAGATTCAATATATTCTAAACTGAAAATCATGTCAAAAAGCCAATAAACTATTTTCCTTTGTTTTAAAAGCATATTATTTACTGTCGTACGAATGTCACATTAGCACCAACAAATCTATCTCTGTGAAACTCAACTCTGTAGCTTCTCTTCACTGTTATTACTTTAGCTATCATTTATTTTCTGCCAAACGGCAGTGGCAATGACATGCTGCTGGGGTGAATTCATATCATTTCCATGAATATTATGCTATAGGTATATACATATGTCACTGTTCTCAACTGTTTGGAAAACAAAGCAATTGAAAAAACTTTTGATGCAGTAAACTACACACATTCATTTTCGTTGTTATTTATGAGCCTGGTATCTTCAGTTGCCTTAAAGGAGCAGGAAAGTCATTTTGCCATTTTACTGCCAATAGATTTGCCACATTAGTACCACCTAGAACGCTATATTTATTGTGCAGAAAGCTTTACCACAACGAGTAAAGAGCCCTCAAATTTTGCTCTGTTTGTTTGCAGCTGCCATTTTAAGTAGCTTCCTGCTTGCAGCTCTAGCTGTTGGTAGCTCAGATCACAAATTCCTAAGGGTGGGGGAGTGAGTTTTATGAATTCTTATGGAAGGGGGGAGGAGCAGGAGAGGGGAGAGAACTGCGCAGTCTCTGGCCCTGGGAATGAAGGATTTTTCTGAGAGAGGAAGTCAGATAGCCAAGAACAAGGAGACACAAAATCCTGTGTTTCTTTTAATAGAGGACTTAGTGCAGCTTTTCTGTGAGTGCTTATGGCTGTATTTACATAGACCTTTCTGATAAAGCTTTCTTAGTTTTTACCTTTCCTTCTCCTTTAATAAACAATTGGCTGGGACCATTTAATCTAATACCTATAATTGGATGACAGTATGGAAAGTGATGCCAAGTTGCCTTTACAGTGTAGATGCAGCTACTTGTAATATTATCAGAAGGTGACAACGTATTCTGAATGTCAAAATAATATACTTAAGTACTGGAAGTAAAGTACTTACTCCCAACTGAAGGACCTGTGCCAGATGCAGAGACACCCCAGTGAATGCCATCCAGAGAATATCCTGGGTCCCTTTGCACTGTGGTCCCTATTGAAGGCCAGTATTGCCTGGAGGATACTTACCACACTGTTTGGGGCACTGAGCTGCCCTTGCTCACTAACCCAGCCTGCCTTATACCCTTGGGATGTAGTATAACAGGGTCTGACTGTCATCAATAACTATTCCTCATTCACAGAATCCTACCACCTAATCCAGAAAGGATCTAGTTCATCCTCTGGGCTCTCAGCACTCCTGTCTGCTCCTCAGACAGAGCATCAAAAGCCAAGCACCTGATAATTCCATCCCTTTTATTTTCTAGGAAAAAGGACATCCCATAATATCACAGAGCTAAGGAGAAACACTTCTCTTAAGATGAGGGCCACTCCTATTTCACCTCCTGTCAGAGAGAAAAAAAACAGCCATTTCACATCCTTACATCAGGAACAGCATCTGACAAAGATAAATACTGCCTTTATTCTGACAGATATCTTCCATTTTGTTACCAGAATGTAAAAATAGTTTTATGGCATGTAGGGAAATTGGGAGCTGCTATTGGTACATTTATCAGAGCTAATGAACGTCAGTTTGTTTCAATGTGTTCAACTTCTTGGCTCTGTTAGATACACTCTGTATCAGAAAGCAGCACTGAGCACTAACGCCCATTAGAATCATTAATCCCAGATGCATATTGCATTTGGGGATTAAAAATTCGGAACATTTAATTTACCTTTGAATTTAGTCAATAATCAAGTGTTAAATATTATCATTTTTGTTTTTGGTGTTTTTGCAAATGGAATGGATTGGTAGCACTCATAACATTATTTTTGGGAGTGAAAACATAAATTACAGTAAAAATAACATTCCTGCAAATAGAAGAGTTAGACTTCTGGTTTAAACTGGAGGTTTGGCTTTATGAAAGAGACTACGGTAAGGCTTTTGCCTATAGGAACCAACCCTGAGACTTAACTGGCAGATGGGATTGATAGGTGGGGGCCCTATAGCATCTGCAGCACTCTGAAGCACAATGGTACATCTTCCCGGTCCAGAGACAAATGAAAGGTGTGTTTGATGGCGTTGGGAATCCTTCCCCTAATTTATCAGCAGAACATTTAGTAGAACATTATCTGCTTTGTTGAGTTTTGATATTTGATCACTTTTTATAAAATTCATCATGGAATTGTAGATAGAAATCAAAGTGAGGACCAACTGAGCATTTGTTATATGGTTTGGCCTGCTCATATAGGTTCTTTTATCTGTAAAGCTTCTGAAAATGTGCTTTATAAATAGCTTTTAATACTACAGTAACAAGCTTTGTCGCTCTGGGAAGCTACATGCCATCTTTTAAGTCTTTTACTTTCTTCTCTGTAGAACACTGAATTCATGGCTCAGCAGATGTTACAGTCTAGGAATCTTTGTCTCATTCCTTTAGTCTGATGTATTTTTTGCTTGGGAATTGTAGGTCTGCGTGTCTGTTCACATATTGTATATGTCAGTATACACAATGGCTTAGGGCCAATGAGGCTACAATCCAGAATTCTTATCTGCTGAGTCTGAAATAAGGTAGAAGTGCAAGTGGTGATGTAACAGTTAGCTCATGGGCCTGGATACTAAATTAGTGCCTGGATCCTTCCTCATTCTTTCCACCCAGCACATCGAGCGTTGGCCTTGCTATGTTTTTTACTGCAGGATGGGAGAAGCAGATCCACTATCTTCTGCCTTTCCAAATAGCTGTATTGGCGATCACAGCTTCTGCCTGCATGTAGCTACCCCAAGCAGGGCAAAAGCGGAGTTTGGCCAAAAAATCCCTGCTTTTAAGTTTTTGGGCCAATCTACGCTTCCACTCTGCTACGTGCAGCTACACACAGGCAGAAGCTGTGATTGCCAATACAGCTATATGGAAAGGCAGAAGGGAGTGGACTTGCTTCTCTCATCCTGCAGTAAAAAAAACATATCGAAGTCAACCCTCCTTGTGCCATTGCCCCTATAGTTCCACTATAGTTAGATCATTTTCCTTTACTTCTAAATCCCTGAAGAGTGTGCTAACAGGTACAGAGTATTCTTATGGCAGAGGGAATACTACAGAAGTAACAGGAAGCTGGAAAGCCGAACCATCACCATAGGTATTGTGATTGCATGCATATAGAGAATGTGGTGATGAGCAGGTGGGCCCTGTACTAGGTGCAGTCCAGCAAAATACATTATTAAGGTTAGAAAGCCTTGCGAGTGCGTCTCATCTAGTTTAATGCTAAGGATGCTCAACCAGGCCGGCTTGTTAAGTGCTCTAATTAGAGGCTTAGCTTCTCCAGTGCTCAGATACAGACTGTGTGTATAACCCAGAGGAATGGATGGGGCCTCGGAGAATTCTGCACTCAATATATTATGATTATAATAATCCGTTGTTAAAGTGAGCCAAGGAATTTTACAGATGTAAATTAAAACTGGTTACGGCTACTGCTACATAAAAGGGGAGCCAAGGGTTCTGCCTAGTGGAGGTAGAATACTGATGGAGTAACATGTCAGATGTTCCACAAGTTGCGCTTAGCACTTCTGCATAGTTGCGCTTAGCACTTCTGCATAGTTGCGCTTAGCACTTCTGCATAGTTGCGCTTAGCACTTCTGCATAGTTGCGCTTAGCACTTCGGCATAGTTGCGCTTAGCACTTCGGCATAGTTGCGCTTAGCACTTCGGCATAGTTGCGCTTAGCACTTCTGCCTTTGTCCCACTTCCTCTTCTAAATTTTGCATCTGTTGACGCTGTGGAACCATCACCTCAAAGTGCTAGCGCAACTACCCCTGTTTAAACACAAGAGCTGCAACTGTGTCAATAGTTGCGCTTGAACTATGACGAAAAAACTCATTGTAGGTACAAAACATAGCGACTGAAGCCTGAAATTGCATTCTACCCCTTGGTAGTTAATGACTAGTGTTGCCACTTGGCTAGTGCAAATGATGCCAGTGTTATTAGTAGAGCAGAAATGAGCCCTATTGTTTTGGTAAGGTTTGGGTGCCATTTGATAGCTGTTATGTGAGATAGTAAAAGCAAAGAAATCCAAGATCCAGAACTGTGCTCATCCCTAGCACAAGCGGTCTTGCTACTGAGATTTGCATTGATTGGCTGGGAACCTGTATGGTATCATCTCATTCATTTGCTTCCCCTGTGTTTTTCATTACGCTGAAGATCATTTATTAAGAATTGATTGCAGAATCTGCAGGAATATTTCTCATGAGTATGGGCTTGATTATGCTTATCAGAGGGACAAATGCCTTTCCTGTCAGTGCCCTGGGCCTGTTCTATTGTGTTGCTGCTGAATGAATGTTATGTGGAACCAAATGAAAGAAATTGTAGTTTGAAGCATCTTCCCAGTATAAATTAATTAACATTTTTGCAGTAAATTAAAAATAGCATATGCCTGTCCCTTTCTGCACTGCTGGTTCTAACTCTTCATACAATTTAGCAGTAGTCAGCTCTCCTTCAGCCAAAACTCAGTTTCTTGCAATACCCTGGTCATCTTAGCAGTATTCTGCTTGTTAGTTTCAATAGTCAGAACCATCAGTGCAGAAAGTAGCAGCAGACTGATAATGATTTTAAAAGCAGTATGGCTGGAAAGACAGATTGAAGTTTCAGCATTCTTGTGGCTATTAAACTCAATAGGCTGGTCAGCTGAGCAGCATATTTTCAGATTCCAGGGTATGATGCAAACAACATTGCACAGGCAGCTATACAAATGCACACTTCATTGCTTGAATGCCCCGATCACTATTGTCATAGCAGAAGAATGTGAATAGGAAGTTCAAAGTTTGCATTGGTCTAGTAACCCATAGCAACCTATCATAACAGTTGGCGTGTTTGTGATCATTATAGGGTCTTTAGATTGTAAACTCTCGTGGGACTGGGTCTGATATGAATGTTGCATCCAGTGCAGCTTTTTTGAAGACATTTTTATAGAAGATGTGCACCAGCCTGAGCCACAAGGCTAGCAATTTGACTCACTGGACAGAGGCCTTTAAAATGTTCTTTAAACATAGACCTGTATTATTGTATTTATGTAGAATATTTATGGAGTGTTCCAGGGAATTTCCAGAGAGATGAGATTGTACAAAGAATTTGTCAGAATGTTGCATGATTTTGTATTTTTCACTTTCAGCAACAGGCGGATGAGCAAATGTATCATACTGGTAGGAAATCAACTCAGTCACATAAATCACACTGGGTAGTCACTAGTGTATTTGCTACAAAGCATTCTAGATTATAGGTAAAAGTGTCGGAATGTGACCCTGGGCAGTCCCTGTAATATGTTATTCTTGTGTAGAATGTTAGGAAGGATGTTAATTGTGCTTGGTTTCCTATTGTCCTACTGTTCCCTTTGAGAACATTCCAGTCAATGGGATTTCAGCATGCAAGCCTTGGCCTCGGCACCCCTGGGTATGTGCTGCTGACAAGTACAAAGCCACATTGCTACAGACCGGAGTTTCTCAGGCAGAAGCATGATTCATATAAAAATCCCACTTATAACAGAAGCTTAATTAAACTCATAAACATGATCGATGCCATGGATTAAAGCCAATCCATAAGCAACTAAATAGCATCTCAGTTCTCTAGCAGTTATATACAAATATGATGGAGTCTAGGACAACTTTAGTGGTGGAGTGGCCTGGGGTTAAAATCATCTTTATGTGGCTTCATTATTCCTATAAATTAGAGCTATCCAATCTATGGCCTTTCTTGGGGGGGGGGCTTAGTCTATGTAAAGGACCCAAGGCAGTCGCTCCCTACTTTCACTCCTTGTAAAGACATTTCTGGATTGAGTTAGGAGAAGAAAAACCAACACTGCCGACACAAAGCAAGTGTTTACTAAATGCCTATTCCTGCAGCAGTTGTTAGCCAGTGATCTGCCTGCCGTACCAGATATCACTCATAAGGAATTTACAGAGCTCTTTGCAAAGATTCAGTAGAAGCCAGAAAGATCTGTTTCTTTTTTCTGTACCTAGGAAAGGAAATCCCTTGTAGCGTTACGAGAGGCTGCAGTAACACACTGCATTAATGCCTGCTCCCTGCCTCAATTCATTTGCACTCATCTGCCGACATGCTTGGAATATGAATTCTCAGGGGTCACTGGGGGCACACGGAAAGCAGACTGTAGTGTTACAGCACAGGTGTGTGTATGTATATATATATATATATATATATATATATATATATATACATGACTTCTACCTTATGCTTATAATGCTCTGCTGACGAGTAGTGCTGAATACCGCTCAGTGTCAGACTGGGTCAGATGATTTTTCCTACTGCAGAGAGAGAGCCTATGAAATAGGTCACTTGAATGTACACAGTTCAAGACTAACAAATAGAGCTACTACTAAAGCTAAAAGGACAAATAAAAGCTTAAATACATTTTAAGCCTTGGTGCAGAATAGTGCATTATGTATTTCCCAGTGCATAATGACTGTTAAAGGGCAGCCTATAGCGAAAGTTGGTGCAAGCGGCGGTGTAAAATGTTTGTATTTTAGAGCTTTGTTATTAGCAAGAAAAATTGTTCTTGCATAAAACACAAAAGCATATTATTCTTGCCAAGTTTGAAGATACCATGGAAATATTTATCTTGTGATATATATAGGGTCCATAGATAAACATTTTTTTTACACATTTTGGCCCATAGGCTATGATAGTTTTTGCCATTTCAGGCTTGGCAAAAAAGTTGGGCAAGAAAAGAAATGGTAAGCTAAATATCCGAGGAAAATTGTAGTCAAAATAAAACTACAGTCTGGCCAGTCCTACACTCACAATTATTTGATTCATTAAGAATTCTACTGCATCAATATGCATTTAACAAAGGGACTAAGTTTTACCTGCAACTTGCTTGCTTTCAAGGTAAAACCCCCCAAATGGTTGGCCTTTTATTGGCTCCACTGCGATCACCTGACTGTAGCTTGGAAGGGAAGTTACAACATGGAGCTGGCCACTGGTCCTGTATAAATTATAGCAAACAAGGGAAAGTTATGCTCACCACTAAATTTTTAACCATTATTCAGGGGTGCAATGAGGTTGTGACCACAAAATTGTGTTGGCCAGACTGGGGATGACTTTGACGTAGTTGGCCAGCAGTATATTGCAATATATGGACAAACAACCCCTGTTTTGCTTAAAGGGGAGGGCATTTCTTGGTAGCTTAATGCACAGAATGTCTTAATGTCCTAATATATATTGATAATGGGTGAGTGCAGAGGATCTCTTGTTGTTGTCTGTATAAATTTTGTGGTCGCAGCCTTATTGGACCCTGAGCCTAATGATAAAAAATTTAGTGGTGAACACAATTTTCCCTTGCTTTTGATAAGATACAAATCATCCTTATTGGGGGCAATACAATCCTTCTGGGTTTAATTATTATTTAAATAATTTTTAGTAGATTTGAGATATGGTGATCCAAACTACAGAAAACCCCATGTCCTGAGCATTGTGGATAACAGGTCCCATACCTGTAAAACCTTACTCTGCATGACCAGATCCCATAAGAATAATGTTAACTAAGATTTTAAATAATGTTCAGTTTAGTATTATATAATGAGTGTGTGTGTGCACCTTTGTGTTGGATATGGCAGAAAAGAATAGGGTTCCCACTTTGTGTGCAATCCATCAGCAATGAGTAGGTATGATCAGTAATTCATTCAGCAAAAACACAGCATTGAAACCAGTGAGGGCTGCTGCATCCATCAGAGCTGATTAGGAACACTAATTAGTAACTCCACAGGAGCGTTATAGTATCATTATTGATTGTGCATCTCATGCAAAAAGTTTAATTTTATGTTTAATTACCCTTGAAAAGTGCAGTTAAATACACATTATCTCTCCAGAAGTGCAGCTCCTCCCGGCCTATCGTACATCCACTGCCAGGATCCACCAACGTCCCAATGGTGTGTAACCAGTTAGAGGATTCAAGTGCTGCTAATGGGCTGCACTTAAGGATAACATGACGGTGTTTATAAATATATTCATAAAATATTCATAGAATCAATAGAGACATATTCATTTACAGGATGGCAATATGCTTATTTATTGAAGAATTATGCACTGAAGTACAATCTCACAACTCTCTGTATCCTGCACTAGGCAGAAATGGCTGAAAATCCTGGGATTTATTAAAGAAAAATGTAGATGCAAATGAATAAAATAGTAGCCTAGCGGGCAATCAGAAGGATGTGCGGAGTTGCCCGAGTGCAGCTTGCATACACTTTTATTCTATTGCACACACAGTGCTTGTGATGCTCTTGTAAAAAAAATCAGTTTAGCAATAGGATATTATACGCACTAGGAAATGTGAGCAAAAGTGTTTTTTCAAATTACATAATTGTTGCAAAAGAAACGGGTCATTAGTGCTTCTAAAATGTTCAGTATTAGCCAACCTCTCCGAGCAGTGATGTCTGGGGCTGTTATTATATGATATACAGCTTCTAAATATATATAACAACAACATATAATAAAATTGGGGGGTGAAAAAATTGGAAAAGTTTGAACGTTTTATCCTCTGGGTCCTGTAATTCAGTACACACACTCTTTGAATATAGATTAAACAGATAGATGAATGGATATAATGTGGATAGTTTAGTAGAGCATTCAGAGTAAAGGGTGTGCTCCACTAAGTCAGTATTGTTAGTGGTTACCTCTACACATGGTAAAATTCTAACCCCTGTCTGGTTACTAGGGTAAATAGGACTTTACCAACCAAAGAACTGCTGACATTTCAAACTTTGAGCTGCTGAACAGAAAGTTAAATAATCTTAAAAAACATATGAATTAAAACATGAAGACCAGCAGTCACAGAAACACATTTATAAAATTTGTGCAGCGCAGAATTATTTGCACAGTGAACATATTTGCCCTGCCCATGTATGTGCACATTCTGCGTCCGAGTTATGCCATTTTTTAGTGGTGGAAAAATATATATTCACGCATATTAAACACGCACAGAGTGTATGTTCATGAAAGTCACAATTTCATTCATATATTTTTGTGCGCAATTCTAATTTCACTGCGATTTGCAGGAAAAGGAAAGACGGGTGCAGCAGTGCAAAATTTGAACGTTTAGGGGAAAACAAGCGCAAACAACCATTTGAGAAAAAAATATGTGCTGAGCTTTATAAATGAGCCCCAGTGTTGTATTATTTTTAAACAAGAAAAAAGAGTTATGTGGGTTGGATAATTCATATATTTGGTTCTTTTTCTGTGATTTGAAACACCATGGGCTTCAGTCATCTGAAAAACATGTTTTGAAATAAAAAATAAGTGCTAAGTAGCACGGATAATTCTGCCAAGAAATGTGTGTCCAGATCACATGAAATGTTGTGCTTTCCTTCTCCCCAGCAATCCCATAGAAAAACACAGCGGAACCTCTCCTTCCTAACTCCCCCGACTTTCAGTAGGCACCTTGTGTTTTTGTACTGTGAATCTGTGGCTTTGCTGCCATGAGGCGAGTTGAGAAGCTTGCTTCAGTCGGCAGCACCCCCAAACTTACATGGGGCAGCAAATAACTTACTGGTAACTTTAAGAGCAGAATTTTCATTTTGTAAACTGAAAATTGCGCTCTGCCAGTGCAGAGAGCAAAGTTGTGCTTGCTACACTAGCGATGCAGTCCCCAGAGTGGCATTGCAGGAGCTGCCTTTGGGTGGTTTAGGGGCCAGGGGCCTGACTGTGATCATGGGCAACACACTGGGTGATCATGGGCGACACTGCCACAGGGCTCCCCGGCCCCACCAAATAACATGGCATCCAGGCTCCACTCTTACAACAAAAAGATAGAGAAAATGGCAAGTGTCAAGCTGGCCATACACATTACAATTACGATCTGGTCCAGTACAGATCATTCATTCCCTCCATTGGCGTTCAGAGCTGAATCAGATATTTCAGATATGGAGGTAGAAACAATAGCAATTCTACCCCTATCTGACAATTCAGCCCTAAATGCAGCTTTTGCTTGGGCACCCAATCAAAATGTTTTGTCCCGTCCGATCGGCGAGACAACTGATATCCAAGGCTTTTGCCAGTAACAGTCGCCTCGTGGATCTACCATACACTCCCCGAATATCATGCAAAACATTGTTTCATACTATAATGTTGGTGTGTGTATGGCCAGCTTGATAGATGCCTATAGAAGTGGAAATAACAAATGGCTGATACTAATTGACATAGACTTGGGGCCAATAGGGTCTGGGCCTGCTGGAAAATCCTTTGGTGACCGGGCCAGCAGCAGCACTGAAGGCACTATCATCACTACACTCGGATCACAGTTACTCTCTTGCAGACAATCTGCCATACACATAAGGAAGCCATGTAGGACACTGGCACAGTGTAGTGTTAATGCCCTTCACAACAGACAATTTGCAGTGCTTTACTGTTTTCTATTAAATCTTTTCTGCATTCTTTTGTTCTTAGGATCGGTGACTGAAGAGGGGTCACAGTTATTAAAGTTAGTTGAGAACACCCAACCCTTATCAGCCCAGACAGACTTTAATTGTGCTCGTAGAACAAGGCAAAGGATCTGATATCCGGTAGATTTGACTCACAATCATCGCTCACCTGTTAATATAGCACTGCATGTACTGGAAACACCAGGGCACATGTGTCAGGGGCATTCATTTGGCCATGTAGGACACAATGGCACGTATAATTCATTTATATTCTTTTAATTAATTCTAACTTCAAAACTCTCAAACCTTACAAATTGCTCCCTAATATTTTCTGAAAATAAATCAAAATAGCCGTATATCCTGTTACTCCAGTTTTATTATTATTTCATCGTCAAGCTGACTGCCAATATTCCTAATTACCACTGAGCGTGGCTGTAAATCTGTAGTGGCTCCTATTGCCAGGGGAAATTTATGTACCAGTTCAGACCTGCTCCAATAGTTATACAGTATATTACAGAGTTAGACATGTACAGTAAATACAGCACTTGGCCAAAAGTGCTAAAGCAATAGCGTCAAGTATTCTGGGACAGGGCTCATTGACAAGGGGTTCTCAGAGATCCATGATCACTTTCTGCCTGCCAACAGGCTTGAAGGATGAACTGGGCTTGGGAAATAAAGGTTGTTTTTTTTCTATTGTTAAGAGTTTAAACCAAGGGCAGACATCTAGAGGAAGCAGACCCTGTGGCTGCCTGGGACCCAGTGGTGCAATCTCAATATACGTTTATGAAAAATGTCTTATTTCTAAAGACTACAGGGCCCTAATGTAATTTTGCTGTTGGGACACTTAACTTCTGCTTACTCCACTGCTTTTAAAATTCTACCTTGTATTATTCATCCATTGCCTCTTCCATGTTCTCCTAGGGTAATGGCACATGGGTATTGTACAGTGCCACGGTCCTGTCAAAACACCTGTTGCTACTTATGAACCTTTTCAGTATCTCGTCGTCTCCTTGGGCAATGGAAGTGGAAACTCTTGACAGCTTAAAGTTTAAACCATTGGTTTTGACATGATGGAAGGAGGCACGCAGTGAGGTTGATTTACTAACATAGGCACTGACCTATGGATTCATAAAACCCAATATTAATATTTACATTATAAATACATACAGAATTATATATACCAATTAGGGTTTGGATTCAGTTCAGTATATTTTGTAGAGAGTTCAGAATTTTGCCCAATCTAAAAAATGATATTGGTGCATCCCTAGGCGCCAGTAACAAACCTGCACTGTTGTTGCTTCTGCGGCTCTCTAGTAAATAGAGTGTACATGTATTGCACTGCCTCTTCCTCTTCTAAACTGTTCCTTCTGATTTTATTTGATATCTCCCCCTCCCCCCAGTTCCCAGCTGTACTCCATTCATGTTGAAACATTCTCCTCTACACCTTTTAAAGCTTTTTCTGTGCTTCTCTTTTATTTCACCCATGAACTCCTCTGCCTGTACTCACCTCCATCACTGAACTTTAGGCCAGCTTTTATCCACCCCAGCCCTCCCCTGAGCACTGCCTCTTAAAAACCCCTTCTCATTTCTTGCTCAGCACCCCTAAACACATTCCTTCTTGATATATCTCAGGCTTCTACCTCTGGTAACTACACAAATTATATACGCTCTGGGAGCGTAAGCTTATGTTGAATTTCCCGCTGCAAAAAATCAAATTAAATTAATGAAATATAACTAATATATTGAACCAATATATAAAAACGAACAGCCGACCAAATTAGCTATGATAAGCACAGTCTGGCCGCTGAAACCAATTTAGTAAATAGAATGTTAAATAAGTACCAAACAGTTAGTTCGACTCGGGTGTAGAAACCCCGAGTCAGTCGCTTAGGGTCTGGATATGATCAGCCAGTAACTCAGAGGCAAAGAAATCAACGAATGCTCACCAAAATTCCGTGGTGGTCCGGGTGCTTGCAGCCCTGAACCCGCAGCTGTAGGGAGATTTCTTCAAATTTTTGAAAAGGACGACAAGCATTCCGGACTCTGAGGGATCTTGTAAAAACTCAAACTTTATTCCATCATGTTTAAAAACAAAGGCCTGACGCGTTTCGTGCGTTCGGGGCACTTAATCATAGAGCCTATGATTAAGTGCCCCGAACGCACGAAACGCGTCAGGCCTTTGTTTTTAAACATGATGGAATAAAGTTTGAGTTTCTACCTCTGGTAACACTCCTTCCCTATGCACACGTCAGTACTCCAGATAAGTGAGCTTGTCTTAAGGCCCCCCCATACACGGGCCGATTTTTTACTGTCAAACGACCGATTCCCAAACGATCCGATACTATCGTTATAAGTTATCGTATAGTTGATGGTGTGTGAACGATCGTTGGCCCACTAATCGACCCGACATTATCGTCCCCAAAATCGATCGGCCAGGTTTAAAAATTTTAGTTGTTTAACGATAAAATCTGCCAGTTGGTGTGAGTGTCAGACATTTGTCTTCTAACGATTGTTCTCTACGCATGTCATGATTGCCAGCAGCGGAAGTCAACGAACATAAATAAATAAATACCGCTTCCGCAACGACATTTGATCGTACGTAGATGTACGATCGTACGTATTTTACGATAATGTTGCGATGAAATCTTTTGCAAATTATCGTTGCCCGTGGATGGCATATTGTATGGAAACCCGTTCGCCATACGATCATTTGTCAATATAATCGTTCGTCGCACAACGAGTGAAATCGCCTCGTGTATGGGGACCTTTAGGTATGTCTTAGGTTTGGGTTTTTCCCAAGGATTGATACCTGTCTGCAGGATATGTCTGCATGTAGAACTGTATAGTGCACTGACATTTACACAGTGTTAGTCAATGGAAAATTACAGTAATAGTGTAATCAGGGGGACAGACTTTGCAATAAATAAATATGCATGGTGACAAACATTAAGGTGGAATGCGGAAGAGACACAGGGGTAAGGAGGTCTCGGAATTAAGTATTGGCCAACACTGATACTAGCGGTGAGGAACATGTTAGCCCCCTGGGAAGCAAGGAAGAAGCAGCAGTGCATGCAAGGAACAAGGGGCCCCGTGCTGCTTTAGGCAGGAATTCAGTCCCTTGTGCCTATCTGCTCTCTTGTCTGTGCCCCTTAGCAATCCAATTTTCCATTTCAGAAAAATACTTACATTTAAATTCTGTTCATACAGCTTATCTGTAAAAGACATTACAGGATAATTTCCATTTATTAAAAGGAACTATATCTTTGCAAAAGTTTGTTTTACTTAGTATGGCTTAAAGTAAGCCACCCGTGCTGTAAAAGAGGCAGGGTCATGCCTAAAGCAAAAATCATTTATACCACACTAGCACCTGAAAGCAGCCACACATCAGCCATACTGAATCACATAATGTATGAAGCAGTGATGCCACAGAGGGTGGCAGCACATTGTATAGCTGATATTGTCATTTATACAGATTAATGAATGAAGACCATACTGTAAAATGTAGAGTTCACTGTCTTTTCACCCTTTGATAAAAATACCCCTAGCAATGCTATACAGGTGAATAGTGACCTGCTAGTGCACTGCTAGATAAACTGTAGGTACACTGGCAAGCCACTGAGTAATAAGCATGTTTCCTGGTGTAGAGAGCCACAAATATGGTGTTTGCTTTACTAAATAAAACTTTCCCCCTTCCTTCTGAATGCGGCAAACACAATACAGCGCCAGTAATACACACTTCTCATTACACTGTAGTTATTCCTTCATTGGCCTGATGCCTCGGAACAGCCAGGCTTTAAGGAATCCGCTCACTTCATTTCTTTGCTATTCTTTTAATTAAAGAGCTCTGGTTTGGGGAATGGTAATGGCAATGCTTGATGTAATGGCTCTAATGAGCTTCTTTGCTGTTATAATTAGAAATGAAAATGAATGCCCTGCTTCTGTCCATGAATCATATTTGGACTCATGATATCGGCTGTGGATCTCATCTATACAGTCGCTTAACAATATAATTCAACATTTTCCTTCTTGCCGCCCCCCCAACTGTTTCCTTAACATTTTAATTGCTGAATTAAATTGCTTCCAATTGTTCTGCCTCTCTCTCTCTACAGACCATGCCCATCTCTCTGGGGCTTTATTAATGTCTGGAACTGGAACTAAAAGTCATTCTAGTATAAATGCCTACTTATTATTTTTTATATACATTGTAAGCGCAGTGTTTGCTGCTTTACTACACTGGGGATCATGTTGAAAAGCTAGCATGGGCAATTTTCACATGATTCTTGTGTTTTTGACAAGAGTAACATAAAATCATAGCATGGAACAAGTACAACAGGCAAATTGCAAAAACTGTGCTCTTGGTTTAGCACTTCAGCCTGGCCTCAAGGAGGCTATGACAGTAGAATGCAGAGATAAACTTAACCCTGTTGGGCTTATTTCATGTTTAAATTAGTTTTAAGTAGACTTATCTAAATTACGGAAAGACCCCTTGTAAGAAAAAAACCAAGGTCCTAAGTATATATATATATATATATATATATATATATATATATATATATATATATATATATATATATATATATATATATATATAAAATAATGAATTTTTTTCTAACTACAACATACAGGCACAGTATCAGGGAGGCAATTGTAGCTCTAGGGTAACAGTGCCATCTGGTGGTTGCTAGTGATAGCACATAGCTTCAGCATTGTTCACACAAACTGGTGTCTGCTTATAAGATTAAAAAAAAAAGCACACATTGTGGGTATAGTGGATATAGTTATAAGTCACTACTGAACATGATGGGACAGGTTTGTTAGAGGGATCTCTGTGAGCAGATAGCCATGCAGTAAATCATATTTAGCAATGGCGGGATGTGGGGTTTATGATCACTAATGAGTTAATTATGTTATCATTATTGTGACCCTGCTTGTGGCTCCAGAGCTCCCAAAACAGCAAATTATCATTAACCCCCAAATTGTTCAGTTTGCTACCCATGCTGCCCCCACTTTAGACCAGCACCCTCACTGTGTGGAGGGGTTTTTGTTACAGCAAAGCTGCTATTATTGTTGACCCCCAGCTTACAGCAGTTAATACAAATAATAAATCAGTTGAGAAAATGATATTGCTATAGAATAACATTTGCCTTTTTGTGTGCGCAGTGGCTCCGGAACCCAGGCCCCCAGCATGAGAAAAGGACTCTGTTTGGAGACATGGTGTGCTTCCTCTTCATTACCCCATTAGCCACAATCTCTGGCTGGTTGTGCCTCCGGGGGGCAGTGGATCACCTGCACTTCAGCAGCCGACTAGAAGCAGTTGGACTTATTGCATTAACAGTTGCACTCTTTACTATTTACCTCTTTTGGACACTCGTAAGTATATCTAGGACTGCCCGTATACAGTGGCAGTGTGACTATAGGTGCTGTGTGATTATAGGTACCGTTTTATTATAGATACTATATGGTTAAAGGTGCTGTGTGACTATCGGTGCTGTATGATTAGAGATACTATATAGTTATAGGTGCTATATGACTATAGGTGCTGTACTGAAAGCAGTTAGGGTACCAGAGAGCAGTAGCATGGATACAGAATAAATGTTTACACATTTTTGCTATTTTTATTAATCTTATATATAGATGGCAAGTAGATGCAGAATGCATTTCCCCCAATGCAGGTTCACTGGCTGCTGATGTCAATGACAATTGTGGGGCATATTAATTATAGTGTGTAAGCCAACATCTCCAGTGATGTTGCCCATAACAACCAATCAGTTCTTTGCTTTTTTCTACCTTGTAGGTGACTATACTGATTTGTTGCGATGTGTGTGAATGTGATAAGGATTAGATTGTAAGTTCCAATGGGCAGGGACTGTGCAGGGCACACTGGCACCACTGAAATCACTTATGTGGAAGTATAGTTGCGACACAGAATATAGCTGCATGTTACAATCCAAGTTCTGTTCTTATTGCATGATTCTGCTTCTTCTTTCAGGTGTCTTTCAGATACCACTGTAGATTATACAATGAATGGCGTCGGACCAATCAAAGGGTTATTCTGGTGATCCCTAAATCAGCCAATTTACCTTCCGCTCAGCAGTCTCTGTTGGGCCTGCACTCATTCAAAAGGAACTCGAAAGAAACCATAGTGTGACTGATACAGAACCGGGACTCCCCCTCCTGTTCCTATACCTTGCATTGCAGCACTCGGACTTCACTCACAGACTGTTACCCCTATCTTGGACACGTAACCTCCATTTCCCGGAAAGACAACTTTAAGTGAAAAGATGGATGCTCCGGTTATGTATTTGCTAACATGCCAAACATTTTTATTTAGCCTCTGGCGCCTCACATACACTTCTGTAGTAAAACTGCCAACAAGTAGCCTTTGACCTTCTGATATAATAATGCTATTTTTTTTATAATGTGTTTTCTATATTTTATTTTGGGGGACCCTTCCATTCAGAGTGAAACACTGCAGGTCCCCTGTTCAACTGAAGGCATTCTCAGAATCTAGCACAATATTTACCATTGACTAGCCTCCTGACTGTGGCACTGTACACTGCACATCAGTCAGGTTTTATTTATATGGAATATTTTCTATATCTTATCTTTATTGTTTCTGATACCATATTAATTCAGCCACATCTGATTCTTTTGTTTTGGTTTCACTTTTTTTTTTAATCTACAGCTTTAAACATTCTACTTTTTGCAGCAAATATTATTCTGCTCCCCCCCCATCCCATTCGCTGCTGAATGGCCGGAGATCACCGAGTTGGACTTCATCAGCAGTAACAGGGAACAGAAATTCACATAGGAAATGCAATTACTGGGCTCTTTTTAACAACTGGTTTGCACATACAGGGGACATTATGAATTATAAAGAGAAAACTGTACATTATTTAAATAATAAATATTCCATAAAAGCTTTCTACTAAACATTTGTTATTTTTTTTATTCTTTATTGAGGATTGTTACACCAAATATAAACAAGCCACAATAATATTGTGCTTCTCAGACTGTGGGGCTTCCCCATTGGGGTGTATATGAATGGAACTACATGTATAAAATCTGTTATTCTGAAACCTATAATCCAGTAAGATCTAAATTAAGGGAAGGCTATTTCCTATACATGCAATTATAAAAGAATAATTCAGAATTTTAAAACTGCTTTTCTCTGTGATAACAAAACAGTACCATGTAAAACTGTTTTGTCAATAATAAGTGTAGCTTTAGTTGTCTATCCATGGTGCCCATTTATCTTCCTTTAGTCATGGTATTGTGAAAGGCGTCTGTCTAGGAGTATGTTAAAAACTCCTTATGGGCCTGGTCTGAAGTCTTTAAAGGAACAGTAACACTAAAAAATGAAAGAGCTTTAAAGTAATAAAAATATAATGCACTGTTGCCCTGCACTGGTAAAACTGGTGTGTTTGCTACAGTAACACTACTATAATTTATATAATAAGCTGCTGTGTAGCCTTGGGGGCAGCCATTCAAGCTGGAAAAAAGGCACAGTTTACATAGCAGATAACAGATAAGTTCTGTACAATACAATTGTGTTTTATCTGTTATCTGCTATGTGCCTGTGTCTTTTCCCCTTTGAATGGCTGCCTCCATGGCTACATAGCAGCTTATTTATATAAATTATAGTAGATTTTCTGAAATAAACACACAACTTTTACAAGTGCAGGGCAGCAGCACATTATATTTTAGTTACTTTTATACACTTTCATTTTTTGGTGTTACTGTTCCTTTAAAGCCAAAAGGCAGGCCTGGCATGATTGGCTGATATCGCTATTCTATGTGCTTGTATGGTTTATACAAATGCTGGATCTGAATGACTTTAAGGTGCATATTATATTTTTTTATATTGTCCAGAATGCACATAAGCCGGTTGTTAAAATTTTTTTATTTTTTTGAATTGCCAAAACATAAGCTTCCCCAACTGCACAGGGCAAGCGTGCCAGTTCATCCCAACTGGTGCATATTGACAATCACTGGGGTCAGGGGGAGCACAACATTTGGAGGAAAGGGTGCCCTGCTCTACACTGGGAGTGTCTCAAAAAAAAGTGAACAGTAAAATGATTGGATATAACTGAAGGTTAAGCATTAACCTTGTGTATATTCACCAATCACCTTGCACCTCACGCACACCAGCAGAGATACCCTTATTGAGAGGACAGGTACAGGGTGAATAAACATTAAATAATTGTAAGGGTTACTGACATAGACTGCTGGTACCATGGAATATGCTGGCTTTAATGTGTTACAGTTAAGTTCAGAATGATAGCAGTCTGACATCACTAACCTGATCAATCACTGTTTTTGCCATTTCTAAATGGCAAATAATTTACAAGTAGGTTGTAGTAAAGTAATTCAAAACCAACATGCTACCGATTTGGTGTAATTGAATAATTGATTCAATAACACAGATTGTTGTTCACAATAATAGATTATTGTGGAGTCCAATTAGTGAGGTCATTCATTAATTCTGTGAAAAAACAGGTGTCAATTATGGCCCTTATTTAAGGGAAAAAAAAAGCAGCAAATATTGTGCATGCTGGTTATAGTGCATTTCTCTCTGAAAATGGGTCGTTCCAGACAATGTTAAAGGAAAAGTAACAATTTTTTTTTAAGTAAAATATCTATTCTACCCTGCTCCAATAATTGCCCTATCCTTCCCAGCTTTTATTATTTAAATGCTTTATTAGAAAATACCTTGTAAAAACATTGCATCCGGTCATTTCAAATACAGTGATCCAGAATCCACTATGTGATAATCAACATTTCCTTCTAGCCCGACTCCTTCCTGTAAGAAGGAAGGCTATAGGAGATGTCGATCGTCGTATAGTGGATTCTGCATCTTCTGGATCACCATATTTGAAATGACCGGATGCAATGTTTTTACAAGATATTTTCTAATAAAGGATTTGAAATAATAGCTGGGAAGGATAGGGTAATTATTAGAAGAATAGATTTTTTTACTTTTATTTAAGAAAAACAGCATACTTTGATTAAAAAGTTGATTGGAGGGGAAAACATATAAGGAAGAGCAGAAAATGATAGCCTGCTCAGCTATAATACTAAAACTGCAACCAAAACCTGAAAGAAGTGGAAGAAAACTGAAAACTACCATTCAAATGACAGAAGAATTATTCTGAACACATCTGTGTGTAATGCTGTGCATTATGGAGTTATGTGGACTTTAAAAGTGGGTGTATATAAACTGTGGCTACACATTTTACAGTGCACTGCATACAAATGTTCCACCTGCCTCTCAAGGTTGGGGGTGGAGGTGGTGTCTGGCCAAAGCCCCGATATATGGCTACTAGTTTCGGTTGCTGATCTGCAGCCTTGATTACAGACTCACGCATGGTTCAGCTTTCCTGGGAACCTGGTAAGAAAAAAAGATGTGCTATGTTCCCTGGGACAAAGACTTACTGTGTTTTATCCACATACATACTGTGTCATTTCTAGTAACGTGCACTTTGTTTTGTACGAAAAGACAAGGCCCAGAAATGATTTAGCATCAAGGGAGATGTAATGTTAAGTGTTAAAATATGAAGTCACCATAGAATGTTACCAAGTGATTATGAGTGAGTATTGATAAAATATGATGGGACCAGATAAAATGACTGCATGAACACTTCATGATAGGTAAGACATCCTCTTGGAATTTTTTTTTTTTTTTTTTAAATCTTAAGCTTGAATGTGACTTACTAATTACCCCACAGGAGAAGCAACGGTAACTTGAATGCCTCTGTGCACTGAACCTGAATTCAGCTTAGCACCGATGACCTAAAGCAGCTAAAATTTATATTTCTATTCCTTCAGACAGCTTTGGGGGTAATGATGTGAGCATATATTTAAGGAAATGGTAAATGAATGCAATGAGTGGCTTATGGCCACAAAATGTACTGGGATATTTAACAGCAAATTTATTGCCATTGTGTAGTGTGTATTGCAGTTTCATGACCTGCCTTCTGTATTACTTAGGCTGATCCTGTCCCCCATAGCCCACCGATAAAGGAGCAAAATACCCCTTTGGTTCAACTTGAGTCCAATAAATAGCACTTGGCCTGAGTAACATAACGTAAAGCAGAGGTTTATATACGTTTCTGGTGAGCAATTACAGGAGGAGACAGTCGATAATCAGATCACCAGGGTGCAAATACACCCCTCTCCCCTCAGAGATAAAACCTTGCGTGCAATAAGCCTATCAGGCACAACAAAGGGGAAGCTGGGGAAAGCTGTTCATAAGAGCTCATTATCTCTGGTTAGTAACTAGAGGGATGTGCATAGAAGATGAAATCAAAACAATGACTCACTATCACTGACCACAGCATCCAAACAAAACCACTGCACAGCTTTAATTTTATTTTCCAGCCCTGTTAAATCTTAATTTTGAATTCAGAACAAGTTTCCTGGAGATTAGCAATCTCCTATCTATGCAGAGTAAGCAGCAGAGTCCATTAGGCGCCATCTTCTGGATCCGGATTAGCGCACTGTGCATGTGCCAAAAAGCTCAGTGTCAGGGAATTTACCCAATGAAATTTTGTTCTTCAGACATTTTGATATTTAGTGTTTCTATTAATAATTCCATTCAAGTTGTGAACAGACTGATGGCAAACATTAGACACAGTTTTTGTGGAACTGGAAAGGGAAGGAATAGGAAACCTTCAGTGCTAGTTCGAGTCCTCCAGCAGCTGGGAGTGCAGTCATGTTCCTTTCAACAATGTGTATATAGTAGGGGAACTAGCAGGGCTGCATATAGACACATGTATATCTAGCTCAGATTCCTCCCACACTGTACAGTGCCAAGTTAGACCGACACTGGACTCCTAAATGCTGTTACTATCCACTAACAAAGCATTGTTTTGTGAGTCAGTTTTGAGGGTTTTTTAGGACACACAGGATCTATGTTTTGTGCATAACAGATGTGTGAGACAACTGTTGCAGAACATGTGCAGATATTATGGTATCCAATTCCCCACCATGTTGCAGCTGCCACTTATACAAATATCACCATATCAGCCAAAGTATAGGCACCTGCTAAGGAACATCTGGTACAGAGAGATGCCTGCTAGCCATCAACTCACCACTGCCTCTTTAAATCAGAGGTTTTTTCCCTAAGGGCTCTGGCACACGGGGGAGATAAGTCGCCCGCGATTAACTCCCTGTTCGCGGGCGACTAATCTCCCCGAGTTGCCTACCCCTGCCATCCCGCCGGCGACTAATCTCCCCCGTGTGCCAGAGCCCTAAAGCATCAAGTTTTTCCCCTATTAGGCACCAAGACAGAGCACCCTAAATTATGAATATCAGGGGTCTTTCCAATTAGGATGACCAAAGCATGTGCCATGTAATCAAACATACTGGGCATCAGAGGGCCCAAAATAAGAATGCTTATAAAGTTTTCACTGACTGATGAAAACCAAGCACCCAGGATGCCGTTTGCCAAACAGCCTAAGGGTATATAGACTCTAGAAAGCAATGATTGGTAAATTATTTTGTATTCCAAACTACCTATCTGCAAAGCTTTGCTAAATTTAGTAACTTAAATTTCTGTAAATCGTAATAAACCCTACACATTACATAGGAATATGTGGGAAATAAGATGTGAAGTTGAGACATCCTTAATATGAACACCGGCACTCTTCAGAACAGTAAGTATAGGATTACAAAGCATGTAAGGTTTAGAGCTCCCAAAACAAAAATGGATACGTTCAAAGAAAACCACAAGATAATTAGTTTCTTTAAACCCCCTTTTATTTTGTTCTGTTTATGTAAACAAACAAAAGTTTTGCTACCCCCCCCCCCCCCCATAAAAAAAGCTACTTTCCCCACCAGTTACCTAAAATGTCATGATAAAACATGTTGTATTTTTTTCCACAATAAAAAATTAAAACAAAGCTTCAAAAAAAAAAAAAAAAAAATTAAAATTCTTGATTTTGTGCTAGAAAATAAAACTCAGTACAAAAGATGGAAGTGAGGGAGACTGAGATCCTGCAAGCACCTTTGCACACAGTGCCTTGGAAGTGTGACAAGTGGATAAGCAATAGGCAGTAGATATGTTCCTGCCACAAGTAACAAAAAATATCTACTCCAGGACCCACCGTCCAGGACAGTGTACAAAATACAGTCAATTCACATTTTTGCAAAATCAGATTCTAGTACAAAATGCCCCTGCATTACATTGGTAGAAAAGATATTAAGGCAGTCAATGCTGACACTGTAAATTGTACATGATACAAAAATAGGCTGTGCTTCCAGAAGGCTCAGATCTGTAGGACAATGTGGAACACTGGTATTACATGATGGCGCAGTTTCTATTTCCTGACTTCTGTGGGGGTAAAAGACAACAAGTCAGTAGAGACATATAACAGGGAGCAGAACATTGGAAGTGCCTGTGAACTTTTGCCTGGCTTACACAACAGGGCCAAAATGCTTCAGGAGTAGAGTACAGACAACATTTAAGCCTAATGGAAAGTACAGGTACTGTCAGTTCTGCGACAGAGGGCATGTCTGGGCTGCACCTGCATTCATGCATTTCCCATTGCTAATGGATACTTTGCTGAAGCATTTATGTTTTATTAAAACACACTTATTTAGAATGGGATAGCAATACAAGATGTGAGGTATATCATTAGATGCATGATCAAAGAGCCCTTACTGTTGTCTACTGACAAAAAACAAAGAATTTTTATGTACCTGCTGAGAGTAGTGAGATTCTTTAGTGATCTCCTCCAACATTTCTTCTTCTTCTTCCAGCTCCTCTTCAGGTATGGTGGTAGTATATACTGTTGTGCGCTGTGCTACGTCCTAACATGCAAATACATATTCTCATGTTAACTTATAGCAACATTCTATTCAAGGGAGCTGTACAATTAAGAAAAAAGGGAAATTAAAAAGGCATACCAACACATTTACACAGGATTACGATAGTGCCATATGGTGTTATTGCCTTTTCTACCGAGCTACTTAAGGGATAAAAATCTGGCCATTTAAGTAGCTCCCTGTAGGGAGAAGGCCACACTGGCACACTGATGCAGTCCATCAGTTCAGCACAATTTGGCCCAGTGCATGCGTCAAACAGTGGTATGTGCGTGTTTGGCCAATAATGTAATTTGATCAATGTGACAACATGCAAGAATCTTGCAAGACATTACCCAGATGGCAGATTTTTTTAGGCAAGAGCAAAAGGCATTGAGTCATTGCAATAAGCTGAAAAATTTCTTTCCAGCACCCAACAGGTATACACTGTTAGGACAGGGTAGTATGCTTGTCTGCAGTCCAAAGCACAGGCCCATATGCTAAAGGATGTCTCTATATAGTCCTTTCAAGAAAGAACACTAAAACACTGCATTCCTTAAGTGCTGTAAGCATGGGCCTCCCACAGGATCTATGGCACCTTTTAGCTACCTTCAAGTTACTGGTTAATATTTTGACTTATAATTCTATAGAAAATAGACAAATTCTAAAGCCTTGAGCGAACTGAACAAAATAACTGTACTTGCCTCTCCCTGAGAATTCTTCAGTATGACCTTCACATCTTCTCCTGTTGCCCATGAGTTCTGGTTCTTCCAGATTAGGTCAGAGGGTGGACTCGCTGTAACTCCTGCATCAGCAGCCCAGATCTGTTGGTCAAGAATATAAATAAAAGTTAAAATCAGACTTGTGTCACATAAATTGGCAACATATAAAGAGCCGGTCTAATTATAATTTGGCCAACATTAATTTAAGTTATAAAATATTTTATATTTCAATCATAAACCACTCTTCCATGGTTCTTAACATAAGCACCCCCCATATATTTCAAAGGAAAAGATAAAGGCAGGTAAAACGTGGAGGGTGCAAGGAACAAGACATTTCCTGAGAGCCATTGGCATTTAACACAAAATATAGCATTTGTGCCAAAGTGGATGGCACACTCTGGCCAGCTTCAGCACACACTTATTTGCAGCCAGTACTGCTGGGCAACGAACAGCAGCAAAGCAACAACTATTTGCCTTATATAGCTATTGCGTGCATTAGCAGAGTTACTAACACAGGGGAGCAGGGATTTTGCATTGATCCCCTCTTTTGTATGTATGTTCTAAATAATACTTCCCTTGAAGTATTATGAGGTCAGCACCATTCAAAGTCCGTCACAGCAACAGCACTATCCTTTTATGACCAGTATAACCTACAAATTACACCATTTAAATGTTACCTGCAAATTACATTGGTTTACCTTCTGAGACTTTATACAGATGATTTGGCAAAATATGGTTAAAAGTATAAAAAAAAACAAAAAACAACCCAGGTCAGAAAGAATAAGTGCAAAGAATCAACTTACTGTGACAGTCTGTCCTGCTTTAAGTACGTATCTTGAGGTAAACTTGAAATTCACAGATGCTTCTCCAATTGTTCTGGTCAGTTCCCAACCTCCTAAAGGATGATCCTGTGAAGCATTTTAGATATAGGTTAGTAAAACAAAAAACATTAGTAAAAATGTTGCTGTTGAACAATGATAGAAGCAGGGAAAATGGAAACAAGGAAGTCAATCCAGATGTGTTACATGGAAATGTTAAAGGAACAATAACACCAAAAAATGAAAGTGTAGACTACTATAGTTTATATAAGTAAGTTGCTGTGTAGCCATGGGGGCAGCCATTCAAAGGAGAAAAGGCACAGGTTACTTAGCAGATCACAGATAAACCCCCATTATATGGGGCTTATCTACTAGTTATCTGCTATGTAACCTGTGCCTTTTCTCCTTTTTTCCAGCTTGAATGGCTGCCCCCATGGCTACACAGCAGCTTATTTATATAGTAGCTTTTCTGTAGCAAAAACACCAGTTTTTTGCAGAGCAACAGCACATTATATTTTAATTACTTTAAAACACTAATTTTTTGATGTTACTGTTCCTTTAAACTTTATTTTCAGTGGTGCAGATTTTTCTAAACTGCAGTGCCCACTTAAGCTAAAATATGTAGGTCTGATGGGCATAATACAGCCCATTCCGTTTCAATTTTTGCTTTTGTACAATGGCACAGGAAAGGTTATCCCAATGCTGTTGTAATACTCTTTTCTGCTGCTACCAATTGTCCATAGTCAAAAGTACTGCACTGAGCCAAAAATTTGGATGGATACTCGATATTTTCAGTTCTTGTGCAGCTCTCCTTAGCTACAATTACTAAGTGATTACATTCTGCCAAATACAGACTGTGCTTTATGTTTAAGAGTTACCTGCTCTGAATTGTTTTTCAGTCTGATATATTTGCCATCCACATCAACTTCTTCGATGCTCACATCCCCAGTGGCGGATGCAGAATGAGAAATGCTAACACTGCTGCTGGCCTCAGACTCTTCTACATCAATTCTCTTTCTTTTGCCTTTAGCTGTGCGCACACTGCGACTTGAAGAAGCCCTAGAAACAGTCACGCGGGAAGGGGGGCTCGGAGATAACTTCAGCCTAGAAATAAAAAAAACAAAACTCTTAGCACCATTTGCTAACACAATGCAGCCATTGCCAGTGATTAGATCCTGTACACTGGCTTTAATATCAATCTTTTTCTTTGTAGCAATAGAGAGGCCAGTAGCCATCAGCTCCTGGCAGGGAGGTGCAGGCATCCCTTGGACAACAGGGAATCATGCCTCCAAATACTGTCCTCATCCCTGGTCTTGAGAACTTGTCCAACCCATAATTGGTTATTACATCTGCAAGCTTGGAGGCACTACAGCTATTACTTTACCTAGGTTAGTACTGCCTTGATTACCACCCTGTACAAGGATTCATCCAAAACACACTTAGGGGTATATTTATATCATGCTGTGTAAAAAGTGAAGTGAAACATTACTGATGTTGCCACCCAGAGCAACCAATCAGCAATTGGATTTCAACAGTTAGAAGCCAATCAGATGCTTTGCTTTTCTATGAGCAACATCACTGGACATTTTTTACTCCACTTTTTACACAGCATGATAAATAAACCCCTAAGTAAAATACATTACCAGACACTGCTTCTCACTAACTTTATTAGGCAAAACATGAGTTAAAATTAAGCAGCTAGGACTTTTGTTTAAGTTCAGACTGGTGCACCTCTTGCCTGATACAGCAACAAATGTGTTTGCACTGTTCAAATGTTTAACAGCTTGCTTAATACTTTAAATAAGGTTGTGAGTTTGCACAACAATAAATACGATTTTGCGTCTGTATAGATAACAGCTAAAGAGACAGCAAAATAAATATTAAAACTAAAGTTAGGGGGTATCTATAGAAGCAAATCAGAAAAAAAAAGGTTACAAGAAGACGGCTTTAAAGCAGTACTATTAGCACTAAACTGAGATGAGCAGTTAGTTTCTTGATTTTGTTTTTCCTATTTAACACCGCCTTTGGCAAAATGCTTACAAGAATTTGGCTTTGTTTCATGTTTCTATAGAAGCTCCTTGTTGCCGGCTTCTTTTGGCTTTACTCTACTGAGCATGTGAGAAGTAAAATAAAAAATCTGGCCTTTTAACTCTACTATGCATGCCTAGGGTTGAAGAAAAGACAGAAGCAATAACTTTGGTCAGCAGTTTTCTGGTAACAGGGGGAAACTGGGTGTCAGGTAAGCAGTTATAATCATTGGGGGTGCCTAACATTTTGGGACTTGGCCTCTTGATTTTAGAGCCAGACCTTAAAAGTTACGAGCCAGCAACTGAAAAGTAAAAATCTCAAGACCCAGGTCCCATGCAAATGTTGCAGCAAACTCTCAAAGACGTTAAGGGTGAAGACACACTGAGCTACCTATCATGACTACTAAATGCCAGAAAATACCCTGCCATAGACAACACAAGAGAGCTGCCTCTGGTAAAACACATGTAGAGACAATTAGCAGTAAATGACCAGCATTGTATATTTTAGTAGCTGTGAAAGGTAGCTGCTACTAGTAGCTCCGTGTGTCTTCACAGTTCATGCTTTAAGATACTTTATTTCTTACCTTTCCTCTTCACCTTCCAGCAGTTTCCTGTATGCACTTATTTCCATGTCCAGTGCCAATTTAACATCTAGAAGCTGCTCATAGTCATTAAGCTGTTGCTGCATCTGATCTCTTATATCAGCCATTTCTCTCTCCCTCTCTGCAAGCATCTTGCGACTGTTGTCCTTTTCCTTAGCCAGCATATCCTCTAGTTCTTGCATCCGATCATGCCATGCTCTAGACTAATATTAAGAAAGATAAATCCGTATAAAATGTATCACATGCATATCACTCAAAGAACCAGGACTTTATTTCAATGTCTAGTCACCACATGGTCCCAAAGCTATACAGGATTTTGAATGTCACTGTCCTCCAACACAAAACAGCCGTGGTCAAAATGCCTATACATCCTCTTAAGTAAACATTTTGGCATGGAGATCCTGTCACCACTTTGTTTGCATTGCTCAGGTTGCTTATCATTAACGAATATTAGAAGTGGTGATAAGTATGGCTTTTTGTCGTTCAATGTTTCCAATAGAAAAACTGGGGCATTATAACAATCTCTTCCTTAATAAAAACATTAGATGTGAAAAAGGTACTTAAGTATCCATTACATAGCATAGCCGCCAACGAAAAATTTGTATGTTAAAAATTTACATGGAAGCTTATGATAAAATATGCCTCCCTTGGCTAGCCCAGTAAAATGATCCCCAGTTCTTCATGGCTGAATCGCTTAACCTCCTCACAAATATGAACTACAGAACTTATAGATGACAGTTATTTCTCTTTCAATAATACCTAGATCCTTGCCGCTATACTTATGTCACGTATTTACACCTGTTTAACCCCTTTTTATTTTTCAGTACTACTGATCAATAGCACTATTACAGCAGAAAATGGCACCAAGCAGTCTCCTATGTGTAGGTCAAAAAAAAAAAAAATTGTAGGTCTTATAATTTTACAAATAAACTTGCAGTGTCAAGGAATGAGCATTAATGAGGCTGCTTATTTTTACCTCTTTTTGGAGCTCAGAAAGCTGGGATGTGAGGCTGTCAATTCGATATCGACTTTCCATAAGCTCCTCTCGAGTACTATTTACAGCAGAGCTGTTCATTTCTGAGGATAGTCGTGCATTCTCCAGCTAGAAGAATAATTTTGTAAAGACACAATTTCAGAATACTTTATGAAAAATGAGGAAATGCACCAAATATGGACATTTAAAGAAAAACCACCTAGTCATGTGACTAAACAGAAATTGGCTATTTCCTAAGGAAATGCAGTAATAACACCGTTTGCAACATACTGAATGTTACAATCCAAATACAAATCTAGATGTTTGTAAATAAACAATACCATAAACAAACCCATAACCCTGTTTTATTAAGTAAATGTAGGTGCTAGGCCCCACTGCATTTGAAGAGATTAAAGGGCAAAATCTTATCACTATAAAGGGCTATGGCAGGGCCCACCTTAGATTGGTAGGTGTGTTCAAGTTCTTCTTTGTACAGTGTAACTTGAGAATCATGTTGCTCCCTCATGTCTGCAAGCGCTTGTGATAGTTTATGTTCATACTCTATTTGCTTGCCAGAATCAACCTCCACCAAGCGAGTCTCGTGTCTTCTTCTAGTCTCCTTTATTTCCTGTAATAAATGGGGACAGATGTGTGAAGTAACATATGGTTTAGAAATTCATTCAGGCTGTGTAGGCATTTGCTACTTAGCTGCACTGTAAAGGTTGAACCAGAACAAGTATAGAGATTTGATTAAAAGGCAAAATAGGTCACACATAAGAAAGGACAGACTGATAAAACAGAAGCACTGCTCGACAAAAGCAGATTTGGTTAACCACTCTTTGGTTCACTCACCTCTTCATAAACGTTTTTACGGAAATCTAGTTCCTCAATTAAGGACTGACACCGGTTTTCAAGATCCACCTTTATCAAGATTTCTTCTTCAAGCTGTTTCTTTGCAAGAGCCAAAGCGGATTCCAGCTTTATGATAAATAAAATATTAAAAGATTTAGGATAGATATCACAAACTAGATCCATATGGATATAGTACCTTACAACAAGGGCTTACACTTAAACATTTATTGAAGCATATTAGCCAGGGATAGTCAAACATAAACCTAAATAAAAGGATGAACAAGGAGGAAACCTTTTTTCACAAGTCTGCCTTTACTATACACAGGAGGTATTACACAAGCGGTCAACACATTAAAAAAAAACACCTGTTTTTTGTGCTTTCCCCTCTTTCTGCTAAATGCAGAGCTGCCGGCATTCAGCAGAACTGCATCCCTCTAAAGTGCCCCCTAGCTTTCAAGTCATTTAGGTACAAGCAGGCTTACGCCTGATAGCACTGCACTGTTGGGATTGTTCTGCAATTAGTAATTAACCCTAGTAATCAAGTCACATGTATGTTCTGCACAAGTCAAAGAAACTGGTTTTAAGCACTAACACTGGAAAAAAACAACAGGTATGGGACCTATTGTTCTGAATGCTTGGGGCTTTCCATCTGTAAGATAGGATGGAGAAAGGAGTGCACATTGTACTGGCAATTTTAAAGGGGTCATTCGATCAGACACAAAGATCGGCACATAACGGCCTTAAAGCATTTACAACGCATACCTACCTGCCCAATTTCAGCTTTCAAGTCCTCAACCTCTCCTTGCAGTGACTTATTCTCACTCTGTGTAGTTGCAAGGGCAGCATTTTTTGAGTTGAGAAGAGCTTCAGTTTCTCTAAATCTAGCTTGTGCCGACTCCAATTCAGATTCTTTCTTTGAGAAACTGCATGAAAAACAAATTAAATCAGCACTTAAAACACCAGATATGATATATGGTAATGGAGGTAAATTAGATCATTTAAAATTAGCAAATGTTGCAATAGTGCAATACAAAATATACATATAAATCCTGTGTTGCCAATTATAAAACTTTGGACAGCAGTCTTTGGGTATCCTTAGAAAGTCAGTAATGCTACTCAAAGGGTTAGTATACATCAATTATTTCCATATACCTATGGGTTTGTCAAGAGAAAGACTACTACATAAAGTTATTTGCAGGGACAGGTTAAGGTGGCAGCATGTTTAATTTTTATAAAGAGGAAGCTTTGTGGTTTAGCTTCCCCCAAATTTATAGAAGCAGTGATTCTTACACATCATTCTGTGCTAAATCAGCAATACAGTTAAAGCTATCACGGAACGGGCAATATAAGACTGGCAAAACTCCTCCATTGGCATGACAAAAGTGTCAAGACTGATGAAACAGAGGTGATGTACGGTGGCTGGAAGGGTAGTGAAAAAGCAAAAGACTGTATCCAACTCATTTACATGGTAGAGCAACCTCCTTCATAGACTAAGATTAAGCACTAATACAATGAAAAGGATCGCTTTTTGCTGCATTAATATGTCTGGACAAGGGAAACAAATACCTGCCCAACACTGCAGCCTGACCCAAACCAACATATAATGAACCACTATAAACAGGGTGTCTGACTATTCAGTAGAAATATGCTGCCACAAAATGCTGCAAAGAGCGACTATGGAACTACTTGAATTTAAACATCACCAACCCTGGACTTCATAAAGTGGTGGAAGAATAACGGAAAATTAAAAAAAAGATTCTTTACATTCCTTGCTTAACCTATCTCCAGATGTCCTCTCAAAATCTAGAGAGATGTAAATTCTAAACTCATCATTATGGATTATAATAGGGGACCAGGATTTCCTAAAGGAACCTGGTGCCCCATTATTGTTAGTGAACCAATTTCTAATGACCGTAAAGTGTTAGACACTTTTTTTTTTTTTAAGAAATTGGAATCCCAGCCCAGCATTACCTAAAGGTTTGACATTTAAAGGACCTAAACTGTGTGCAGGTCACAGATGGTCAGACCTGTCAGTCAAGCTGTGCTGGGACACAGTGATCCTCCTATAGGCTCCAGTACAAACCTAAACAGCACTCCAGTCTACTGAAGGATTGCACCAGCCTAGCCCAGTGAGTGACAGATCTGACTCTTTACTTGTCAGACCATAGCTGGGGGCAGGGATGGCTGGAATAGGAATAGGTCAGTAAATAAGTAAATCCCGACATATGATCCAGCAATATAGCATCGGTAGTATCCGCCTGCCCGTTTATATTCTGCTAATTTTTCAGGAATCAGAACCTGAGATACATTTAAACTGAATTTACATTTTAAATGAATTAAACATTCAATCTTTTAAAAGTTGGGTCATAATGGAAAGGTGCTTAGAATTACAAAAAAAAAAAAAAAAAAAAAAAGGCTTTGGGGGGACATCTCCCATAAGCTAAAGGAATTAGTTGAAAGGCAAAAGTGAGCAATTACTTTATCATCTACAATTTAAAGATACTTCTGTAGAACTCGGCAATCAAAAGGCATTTGAAAGTTGTTTCTTTAAGTCATGCATTAAGAACTTAATATGCATCACTTGCGGAAGTCTATACATGAAATTAGCGCCAAAAGGAAGCCAGCAGCTTTGCACCGCAGGAAGGAAATTAAATATGTTAGGGTTTTGCAGAGTGAAGTTGTTTTCTGGCTCGCAATGAATGAATCACGGCAGATTAAGGGGATCAAATTCACGCCACTAAGAGAATGGCACAAAACCGACAACATGAACGAAACACAGAACAAGCAAGATAAAGTGGGAAATCTCACTATTACACTGAAAATGGTTGCTCCCCTGCCACTCCCATGTGCATATTTTACTGTAGGATAACCAATCGTAAGGGACGACAGTCTGCCAAGAGGAGCTAAGAAACAGCCCCTCCCTCATTAACAGACACCTGCTCAAAGGAGGATGTTCCAGAGGATTTTAAAGGCCACCCCCTTTGAGCTAAAATTTGTTGGTAAGCGGGAGAATGAATAATGGGCGTTTACTACAACCAAGATTAACCCCAAACACCAAGTGACTGCAGAATTTCCAGAGCACATATTTGATATGGGCATCTAGATCTATGCAACCCAGGCTGAAAATACTTTGCAGTTCCTCCCATCCGTCTCTAATGAGCAAGGGGACAACAGACACTAACCTGGATTTTAGCACAAGATCTACAATTAAAGGGGATGTAAAGCCAAACATATTGGACTTAAAGATAATTCTATACAAATATACATTCATTACAAAATTCCACTGATCTTACAGAAACCATTAAGTGTAATTGGAACTGAAAGAGTTCCCTTCTGTACATTGCTAGTGCTTTTGAAAAAATCTAGCAGAAGCCAGCCTTGCCATCTTCTTCCCAACTGGCTTCTGCTACATTGTTCCCAATGTCAGTGTCACTAGGGCAGAGAATAGTAAAGGACAGCACTTTCAATAAGAGTTATAGTTGCACATAGCTTTTACTGCCCCTTGGGTAGCTGCAGAAGAAAACGATTAGATACAGAATTATGCCCATCACTCAGCCACAGGGAAGGTTGTTATGTCCATGGACTAGCCTGGAGAGGGTTCTGGCAGGGCACTGATTGCCAGGGCAGCAGGAGCCAAGCTAACTAGCCCTGTCTTTTGATTACATTGCCTTCCCCCATATGGAACCGTGTCTTTGTACACTGCGGGTATAGGGCAGGGAATTCCAGCCGGCAGAACTATAACAAAAGCGAGGAGGGGGGTGATGGGAGTTGTAGTTCCACAGCAGGACCTGGTACTGACCTGGCACGGAGATCCTCATGTTCCACGGAGATCTTACTGAGCTCCAGCTGCAGGCGGGCTCTCTCCCGGGCAGTGTCATCCAGGCTCCTGCGGGCATCGGCCAGCTCGGTCTCATACAGCTCCTTGATGCCGCTCACTTCCCGGCTCCGCACCTCTTCCCGCTCGGTGACCTGTACATGGAGCAGGCTATTCTCGCTCTCCAGGCTGCGCACCTTGTCTATATACACGGCCAAGCGGTCATTCAGCTCCTGCAGATCCACTTTCTCCTGCAGGCGGCTGATACGAGTCGGGCTGAGCGGGGTGTTCATGCTGCTTCGACGGCCGGAGCTCCTGGGGCCGCTTGGCGTGGCGGTGGCCATTGCACAGTTGGCTTCTTCTAATGGTTATATAAAAGAGCGACGGTACCGGTTCTCAGGCTAAACTCTCCTTTATACTTGACGGCCGACACACACTCACCGCCGCACTGCCTGCAAACTTTCCCCTCCTGGGCACTCCACCCGTAGTAGCACACGCAGTCTAAAATACAAGTACTTTTTAAAATTGAAAAACCCCGCAAGGATTAAAATGTAAAATGTGCATACAATCGAATGGGTAATTTTGCAGCGAATCCCCCGCACATGCACTCGCACAGCACCTCCCCCACTCAGCGCCTCACACACTGCCACAGGCTCGGCCTCAATATGGCGCCAGAAAGGTCACGTGCTGCGCCCCGCCAATCACACAGCAGGACGCGCCCACTTTGTTTCCCTGAGACTAAATTCAAATTGAACATGATAATAGGGAAGGGAGGGTGCGGTGTATGTGATGGGGGTGAGGCGCTGCACACAATGGGCGAGGGAGCTGCACCGCCGCCTGTTTAATACGACTGATATCCCTCTGCTTCATACTGCGCGATCTAGGGTTAGCGTTCTTTTGTAGTGACCACATAGTCGTCAGTCGCTGTTTGAGAGCCCTATAGCGCTCGCAAAATTACCCCCGCCCTCAGTGGCCTGTTACTGTACTATATATACAGTTTGTTAGGAACATTCACTAGTAAAAAAAAACGTATTAATATATAGTAAAGCAGTAAGATATTTAAAAATCCATTGGGTTCAATAAAGACAATCATGGTGGATGTGTCTTTTGTGACCCTTTTATAAAAACCATAACTGCTCAAAATAACAATAACATTCTGAGTGGGCCGGGCTTGTCCGTTGCTGTGACAGGGCCCCAGCCCCTAAAGCAAAATAGCTTTGAGAAAGGAATGTATCTTCCATGGTCGTGTTACAGTGCTGGGGAGCCAGTAGATGTTTAATGACACTACCTGTTGTTTTACTCTCTGGTGTAGACTGGTTTCACTCAATGTCACTGTAGTCCCCATCCTTTATAAGTGTCCTTAATTTTATTTCACACCAACATATGCTATAGTGCCTTACATAGTCTACATGGCTCCCATCAGTCCCTTCCCCAACGGAGTTTACAATCCTATGGTCCTTATTGTAAACACTGAAAAACAAATACCCAAAAAGAAAGTTTTTGAGGGAGGAATAATCCCCCCCAAAATCATAGAGCTTGCCACAGCAGGCATAGCAACAACATGCATAAAAATATAACTTTTATTATCATTAACTAAAAAGAAACCAAAGCACGCAGAATACTAAAGTTAAATTATGTACCAGACTCCCCAATCACATAAAGAGCTATTTTACATTTATCCAAAGAACAGCTTCTGACAACATGATCTCAAACAATTTAGGCACAATCACACAACAAGATAAAATATATTTTAAATAAATCTCTGCCATAACGTCCTTGCTGTGAATACATACATAACATCCTGAAAATATGAAGTTCCGGATATGTAATATACAGTATGACGGTTGGTTACATTACCAAATTTGCATTAGAAGGAACATAACCACCCTACACGATAATCTCATTCAGCACCTGGGATTTGTAGTTAGATTTCGGGACAATAGCTCATGGCAGTCCAATGTGCATTTGTTGTATTCTGGTAACAACACTGGTCATGTAGTGCAGTATTTGTTGTTTTTGACTTCACCATATCAGCCACTGATGATTTGGGGGCACATTTATCAAAGTACGATTGTTTCCAAATGCAAAAAAAATTTAAGTTTTCGTAGTGTGTGTATTTTTTGCGACTTTTTCGTTAATTTGTGCAACTTTTTTGTACTTTGCGACAATTTGTGCAACAAAATCGTATTTGTCGCAAGGAGTATGAAAGTTTCGGCTTCATTAAAGCTTCGTTATCGTGACTTTCCTTGGGCCAGGTTGAAGCTGCAGAGTGCCATTGAGTCCTATGGGAGACTTTCCTTGGGCCAGGTTGGAGCTGCAGAGTGCCATTGAGTCCTATGGGAGACTTTCCTTGGGCCAGGTTGGAGCTGCAGAGCCATTGAGTCCTATGGGAGGCTTCCAAAAACATGCACAGAAGGATCAAAGTCAGAAAGGTTTTCCCACAGTTTATGATCATTCAGATACGAAAATTTTGTGACTTTCGGATCGCCATTACAATATTATTGTGACTATTATGATTTTTTCATAAGCATTTTCGTGACATTTCCGATCATCAGAAATTATCGTATCTAACCCGAATTTTACCCATTTTGGAATTCAAACTCATACTTTGATTAATCTGCCCCTTGGAGTAGTAGGGCAACAATAACTATATGGTAACTACAGGTTGGCCTGAACTGATGTAATGTATATTGTGAACCTATTCACCCTTCACCGCAGCCAGTTCCCAAAATATAGGTAAATCTGAGGAGCATATACAACTGTTGATCTACTGGACACCAGTAGTTTGTTACACACAGCCACTTCCTAAAGACTGCTCTTTGTGTTGTTATGCTCAGTAAATTCAGATTTGTTTTCTGCATTTATTTTATTTTCCATATTTCTGTCACCTCTCAGGCGGCTGTACATAGGATAATAATTGTGAAATTCTAACGCAGAATGTTAAAACCTGTGACTGTAACCATGTAATCATCCTGTAGTGATGAATTATTGTGTTGGTGTAGTGGGGTGGCAGAATTTTTTTTTATTATGAAAAGTGCCAAGTGCACCTTGATTTTTATTGTCAGTCACTAATAGCTTGCTCTAATTTATTGATAATATTACCTTTCATTACTGTGGTCTATGCATTTTTTAAATTCTTTACAAAAATCCCTATAATACAGTTTTGACAAAGGGATACATTAAATGGATTCTGCTTTTTATTTCTAACTTACACTGTTTACATAGCAAATAATTCACTCTACGATTTAAAATCTTATTCTTCAACCCATACATTTATTTGTTTTGTGTATTGGTGTGTAGGCAGCCATATCAGTGCATTGTGCCTGAATCTGAGCTTTTTAGATGGAGCCAATGCTACAGATTAGAATTGCTTTCAGATAACCTATTTTTTTCTCCTACTCCCATGTAACTGGAGGAGTTCCAAGCCGTATTTCTTAAGGTGCCCATACACCTTAAGATCCGCTCGCTTGGCGATGTCGCCAAGCGAGCGGATCTTCTCCCGATATCCCCGTGTATGGGGACCTTTACTATTGAGTGCTATTCTGATATCTACTGGGAGCTGCTATCTTGCTGCCTTCCCATTGTTCTGCTGATCAGCTGCTAGGAGTGGGGTAATATCACTCCAACTTGCAGCACAGCAGTAAAATGTGACAGAAGTTTATCAGAGTACAGGTCACATGGCTGTGGCACCCTGGAAAATGAAGAATATGGCTATCCCCATGTGAAATTTTTACATTAAATATAAAAAAAAAATCCGTTTGTGTTTTTGGATTCTACTGGAGAAGCTCTATTAACTGATGCATATTGAAAAAAAACATGTTTTCAAATGACAATATACCTTTAAATCCATGCACATTTTACAATATTCATATTCAGTTGGTATTGAATATGTATTTATGTGAACAAAATCCTTTATGTGAACTGAAACATATTTCTGAGACAGCTGAGAGGTATTCCATAATAATGTACAAAGAGTGCAACTTTCATATTATTTCCATGGTACATTTATTTGCAGATCCTCCAATACAAACACGCTGTGCCCCTGGCATTATTTCTTCAGTTGCTTTCACAGCAAATATTGACCCTCTTACCACCCTATTTCACTTACTTCTAGTGCAGAAGTGACTTTTTGAAACTGTTTGTGAAATGTTCCTCCTATTTCATGCAGGCAAACTGCCAGATGATGAGAGCTCCTTTCAGTTATGGGCAGCTGACTTAACATAAAAGTCAGGTTAAATTACCTGAGTATGAGAAGTGCGGTGCAGCAGAAACATGCCCTGGTTGACATGTGGATTAAAAGTACCCATTGGCTATACCCACCTCTGCCATGCAATTTAAATTCTCATAAATACAGCACAGTAGTTGTTATAGAACAGCAACTAATTTCTGGGGCCCTGTAGCAGAAGGGGGCCCAAGATAAAAAAAACAAAACATGTTCTGCGAGTCAGGGGAGTAGATGGATAGCAGTTTTGACATAATTGGGGAGTGAAGAGTTCACAATAGCTATCTAAAACGGAGACTTACACACCATCCACTTCACGCTTTTCATGGCTTCACGCCACTTCCTCACAAGCTAATATGAATATATAGTAGTTTCTAAGGAAGCACCCTGATTAAGTTTACATCAATTCATGTTTTGGGTTTAGATGGTTCCCCTTTAAATGGTTTTGGAGATATTAATTTTAGATTTTCTGAGATATTTGCAGTTTTAAACTACTAACAGCAGGCATTTTTAAGGCACTGAGTGTTAGCGACCCTTATTTTACTTACACTTTCTGTGCACTTGCTGTATTTAGTCAACCCTCATGTTGCTGGTTCTCGGTTGATCCAAAAGCCTGCTATTTGGTGTTGTGGCCATAGACAATAAGAGGTGAGGACCTTACTGATGACACTATGGGGCAGATTCATCAAAGTACGAGATCGAATCCCGAAATGGGTAAAATTTGGATTAGATACAATAATTTTTGATGATCGAAAATGTCACGAATATGCTTACGAAAAAATCGTAATAGTCACAAAAATATCGTATTGGCAATCCGGAAGTCAGAAAATGTTCATATCCAAACAATCGTAAACGGGGTAAAACCTTTCTGACTTTGATCCTTTTGTGCATGTTTTTGGAAGCCTCCCATAGGACTCAATGGCATTCTGCAGCTTCAACCTGGCCCTGGAAAGTCACGATAACAAAGCTTCAATGAATCCGAAACTTCAGCACGACAAATACGATTTTGTTGCATAAATTGTTGCGCAAATTGTGGCAAAATACGAAAAGGTTGGGCAAATTAACGAAAAAGTCGCAAAAATGTGCACAGTACAAAAACTTTGAAAAATACAAATTTTTTGTAATCGGAAACAATTGTACTTTGATAAATGTGCCCCTATGCCTGAGGTTTTCTATTAGGTGCTATTGCAACTGTGAATGTAAGGTATTGGGAATTAATATATGCCTATGTGGGATCAACATCATTGAGTTGTGGATTTAATTCACTTTAAAAGTGTGGAGGAATAAGTTTGATTCCCCACAGACAGTACCAGGGTACAAAGTTTTAAGGGTCATGTATTTTAAAAAATTGTACACAACCTCAGGAAAGATATCACCATTATTAATGTGTTTTTTGTATTTTAATAACTTTCTAAATAAAGTGTGTCTTTATATTCTAACTACCAGCAGTGAGAGCCCTTTATGGGCAGTTTCTTTAATGGGTTGGGTTTTTTTTTTTTGTGTGTGTACATATTAGCAGTCTAAAACTGAAAACATCTCAGAAAACACTAAAAATAGAAAAGTAATGTAAATTGCAAAAGTGAAACATCCTGAGTAAAATTACTTTAATTATTTTTTAGGGTTTGGGTCCCCTTTAAAACATTTTTACAAATGCCCGCATAGAGCCTTCTCAAGGATAGAGATAGGATAAAGCAGAAACAAAGCCTAAGGAACAAAGAAAAAGGTATGCATTCAGATAAAAGGGAAGCATAAAAGGGAATACATGGAAGGAGGCAACCATACCAGGACATGGGCACCTAATAGATAAACACAAGTATGGAAAGGGATACTAAAGGATGTATACATCATACCATCTTCTACTTATGCATACCCCTGCTGTAAATGCTAGTTGGGAAACAGTGCCCAAAACCTTGCATTTAATACTTATTGGGTACTACACTGTGTAAGTTTGTGTTTTGGGGTATAAGCAGCTGTTTCCCCCTTAAATTACAGTCCATAATTTACATGGTTTAAGGGAAGGTTTATCACAATTTAGAAATTGGAACAAATCACACTTGAGAAATGTTGGGTTAGGTTTTTTCTTTTTTGTTTTTTATGCAATTTTCGCTTGACTTTTCTTGAACGATAAACCCATTGAGATTTTTTTTCTACCATTGTGGATAGACTTTTGTTTAAAGAACTTTATAAAGTGAAGGAAGTTTTTCATTCAAACACCTGTGTGATTTTTGATAAATCTAGATCCGCAGTAGAAAAGAGACAATTTTAGGGAAGTTGCAGTCATATGCTGTAATTATGGTCACAGTTACCCGTGATTTCAGGCCTTGTTTGCCATTTGATAAGACAGAAAGTGTATTGTATAGGATTTGCACACAATGTTTAGATCAAGAATAGGGGTTTTGGTGTAAGTAGGGAGGATTCTGTGACAGAGAATAATGGCTTTGATAGGCAAGCAAAAAAATTGCCACAAAAATGTAACATTAGTATATTTTCTTATATTAATATTTCAGTTACGTGCAAATGAAAAATATTAAATATTGAATGAATGCAGCTTAACAGGAGTGTGTCTGCTGAGGTGGTGATCTGCTTATGGATGGAATTACTTAGTTGTGTTTGTTTATTACAGTACTATATTCTTGCTTGGCCTTTGACAGAGCAGAATTGAGGCATGACAGGAGAAATGTATAATGCTTGCACAGATTTTGTACTGGATTACATGAATCTAGTGAGTTCACATGGGGTTTTGACCATCATTGCACTGAAATTGTCAGCATGAGTGCTTTTAAGTCAATTGTGGAAGAAAGAATGTTGTCATAGACAGTAACGAGACTTGAACGAGTAAGCAAAGAATTGCTGGTCAATAGTATGGGTATTCCAAATTAGGGCAGCGGGGAGACCAGTATATGAATTTCAGACAAAATAAGTTAAAAAGTGATAATTGGAAAGAGGGAAGGGTCACTGCTAAAGGCAGAAAGAGCAGATTATTGGTAAAGACTGAAGCCAGAAAGTGGCCATCCTTGGGTTGATGTGTCTTGTGTGTCCTTAGAGGTTAGATGACGAAAACAAGAAGGCCAAGGTTGAGATGGTTTATCATAGTAGCAGTTAAAATAACCAAGGATGGCGGCAGGGCTGTCAGCACAAAAGAAAAAAAAAAGTTAGTTTTCAAAAAGAAAAGAGGTGTTGGATATTCTGTAAACAACAGTCACATGTACATAAAGAAAGTGAAAGATTTCAAAAGCTTGTGCTTAAAAATAATTGAATGAGAGGGCTGGAGAGATGGAAGTATGTGTGAGCTGAAAGTGAGAAGAGAGGAGAGTTCCTATACTCCCACCCAGCCAGTGGTCTGAGGGGAATAACAAAAAGAGATTGCCACCATGAACGATGGCAGTATCATTCGGGTAAAGCCAACATTTTATTAGCGTAAGAGAAAAACAGATCATGGATCCAATTTTTAGAAGGACTGAGAAGGTAGAAAGAGAAAAGAGTTGGAACCTGAACATGGTTAGAAAGGATATAGAAGAGAAAGGTTCTGAATACGGGTGAAGAATAGCAAGGGTGAAAGCAGGTAAGTATGGAGCAATGGAGGGGGGGGGGGGGGTTACATTACTTCCAGAAAAGATATCTCCTATGATCAGCAGTGAGAGTCAAAGGATATGGGAAGAGAATTCACAGTGACCACACATTTCTCTAATGGGAGTAAGTAGACGGGAATTGTGTTACAAAAGTTGTTTAATGTATAAGAGCTGGAATATGTACAGCAGGGATAAAGATATTGGAATAGAATAATGTCAGTCAATGAGAGGGTAAAAAGGAGAGACTACTTTGGGAAGCACTATAAAGGCAAGTACAACAAATATAAATACCTTTGGCATTGTTGTTCTGGAATAACAGGTAATTTGTAGAATATATAACAAGGAGTGCTGATGAAGCAAAGTGCTGTTAATTGCAAACATTATCAGAACTTGTGTAAAAAATATATAATATTATAATTAAACTGGGTAATTATGTGATGTCTGTATGCCTTTAATCTCTGATTTTATTATTCTACCAGTAATTGGCTCAGTTTTCTGAAAATCATGTTCTGCCAAGAAAGTGCCCAACCCATTTTGAAGGTATGCAATGTACCTGCCAGGACATCTTCCTCTGGTAGAGAATGCCAAAATGTTTCTGTTTTCACTGTAAAAACCCCAGTTGTTCGAGGGAAAATTTGGTTAATAGCTTGAACTTCCTCATATATTTAGATTTAGCCTTGTACTGTGACAAGCTCCTTGCAAATATTGCCCGGGCTGGAATAAAGAGTAGGACTCCAGTGTTGCACTTTGGGGCCCTCAGCAAATCACTTACTTTTTTTTTCGTTCTTCAGATACCAAGCGCCCAAAATAATGTCACTTAAGATGCTGAATACAGCAGCCATTTTTTTCTTTCCTGTTGATATTAATATTGATGAACAGTTATTTCTTACTGGCCAAACACAATTAGAATTTCAGAATAATTTATTTAGTATCAAACTAATTTGATCAGATTGTAAATCCCCAAATCACTGTATGATGTTTTACATGGCAGGGACTCCATCAAGTAGATGTATCAAGTAGTAATAAATGTAAAGAAACATTATTGTTGTTATTCAAAAAGGGCCAACATTATAAAGCCTGTAACAAAATGTACTACAGGTGTATGATCTATTATCTGCCATCAAGCATGGGCTGCTTTAGGTGCTTTAAAGGGGTGGTTCACCTTTAAACTAGCATATAGTATGTTATAGAATGACCTATTATCCTATTATAAGCAACTTTTCAATAGGCCATCATTATTTATTTGTTATAGTTTTTTAATTATTTGTCTTCTTCTTGCAACTCTTTGCAGCTTTTAAATGGGGGTCACTGCCAAAAAAAACTATTGCTCTGAGAAGCTATGTTTTATTGTTATTGTTACTTTTTGCAACTTTCTTTTCTGTTCAGGCCCTCTCCTATTCATATAAAAAAGGAATTTTATGGCAACCAGTCTGTTTAAAGGCTCCATATATACCATATATAACATCATAATTGTATTTTGTCTGGCCCTCGGATATGTTAAATGAGATATCATTGGCCCAATACATGTAGTAAGTTGGCAGCACTGATCCAGTGGGAAACAGAATACAAGAAAAGTGGCCTTTAAAGGAGACATATTGGATAAATGGAAAAAAACCTAATTTTATAGGCAATTATGAATAATATATGGTGCTGGTTTCACTTTGGGCTAAAAATGAACCCTATCTGTAAAAATTGCCCCTTTATTGGAGCTCCCTATAGATCCTATCAGTTCTCTGTCTTTGTTTCAAATGAAGGGTGGGCGTGTCTTAACGGTCCCTGCCAGAAACACAATAAGAGGGGGAGAGCCAATCACAGCCCTGCACTCACACAAGAAAAGACAGGCTTCAGTTCCCTATCAGGTCAGCCTAGCTGCTGATTGGTTCCTATCCTACAGTGCAGTGTACTGAGTGCCACTGCTCCCTTGCACATCCAGAGTATTCAGCCAGCAGGAAGCGGAACAGATGGGCGGGACTAGTGTGGGTTTGGGGTATTTTCTCAATAAATCTGTCCGAAACGCATTTTTTTTAAGCTCAATCCTTCTATATTTAGAGGAGTATAATTCACTGGTACATTCTTAATTTTTATGTGATACGTCTCCTTTAAAAAGTATGTATTAACATGCATATTCTGCAGAGCTGTACAATAAATGGGTGTATACACTGAGTGATTGCAAACAATCTATTACTAATAAGCTACAGAATGTACATAATGTATACATCCAGCACTGGACTGGCCTGCCAGTACACCGGAGAAAACCCAGTAGACCCTCGGTCTGGGCACAGGGGAAAGCTATGTAGCATGGTGGTGGAGCGCGGGGGGGGGGGGGACCAGAATGCAGTAAATAATAATTGACAGCTAATATTATCTGTGCTAGAAAGGTAGCATCTGGTTGTGTGCCAGGGGGCCCTTAGCTAGGGGGTTTTGTGGTTTTTGAATTATTTAGCTCTTTGTTCAGCAGATATCTGGTAGCTAAGGTCTTGTTTACTTTAGCAACCAGGCAGCGGTTTGAATGAGAGACTGAAATATGAATAAGAGGGAGCCTGAATAGAAAGATAAGGAATAAAAAGTAACAATAATAATAATAATAAAATTGATAGAAGAGGAAGGCAACTAATTAAAAAAATATATAAAATAAATAATGAAGACAAAGTGCAAAGATGCTAGAAACAGGACATTCTATAACATATTTAAAGTTAACTTAAACTGAACTAGGTCTTTAAAAAAGCCCCCATGTGTCAAAGTAAATAAATGTATAACGCAGTGACCACTTGCTTATTTGGCATATAAACTCTTATTTTTTTTTAAACTAACTTGTGGCAGACAAATGGTTAATCAGGAACATTCTTTAAAGGAACAGTAACACCAAAAAATTAAAGCGTTTTAAAGTAAATGAAATATAATGTACTGTTGCCCTGCACTGGTAAAAGTTGTGTGTTTGCTACAGTAACACTACTATAGTTTATATATAATAAGCTGCTGTGTAGCCCCGGGGGCAGCCATTAAAGCTGGAAAAAGGGAGAAAAGGCACAGGTTACATTGCAGATAACTGATAAGCTCTGTATAATACAATAGTGTTTTATCTGTTATCTGCTAAGTGCCTGTGCCTTTTCTCCTTTGAATGGCTGCCCCCATGGCTACATAGCTGCATTCTTTATATAAACCATAGTAGTGTTTCTGAGGCAAAACACCAGTTATACCATCGCAGGGCAACAGTACATTATATTGGAATTTCTTTCATACACTTGAATTTTTTGGTGTTACTGTTCCTTTAAGCATGTAACCTCCTTTTGTTTCCTGTACAATGGGAAACCATGATAAGCCGTATGCTTGGCAAATGAAACTAAGCTGTTGATTGGCCCCTCCAGACCCAGGCTTATCAGGCTTATCAACCCTTGTGTGTTCACTTGTCCAGAGAAGTGGAATCTGTAAGTGCCTGTTAACATTTTATTGTTAGCATAATATTGTGGGATTTAACAAGGAGAATTAAGAGGAAAAAACAGAAACAAATACTTGTTTCTTTTGTTGGGTCAATGCCTAGATCTTACTCTGCCGGCAGTATAAACACACCGGTTGATCATAGCAACAGTAACTATGTTGAGGTGTTGTCAGAGGAAACTTCCAGGGCCGGAGGTCTATAGTCAGTTACAGGAGCATAAATAAGTGGGGAAACAAAAGGAAGGGGAACAGGTACAAGAAGATAGGAAGGAAAGGTAAAGGGGTAACGGAGGTGAGAAACCTGACATTTGAGATGACAGAGTGAGTGCAATGTATTGCAGAGAGAGGGGACATAATCAACCATAGACAAACAGCAGCAAGAGAAATGTGCTAAAAGCTATTTGTGCAGGGAGAAGAGTGTAGCTCAGTTACAATAGGAAGTGTGTGCCCTAAAACACATACTGTAATTCCAGGGGGCAACTTATATCATTAACTACAGAGCCCATGTCAGCCAGGAGCAGAGCTACACCAGGTAGTCATGTAATGACTCAGGAGCACTCAGATGCCGACAGCCATCTAAAGGAACAGCCTGACATCTGTCAGCCGGAACCTAGAGCCATGGCCTGCGCAGCAACTGTTACAGATATAAAAGGGTGAGTGCATTTGTTTGTATCATGCTTCATTTCTAACATGGAGAAGTCATACTGTGACCTGTCATTCAGCTTTTCTCTATATTCAGCAGTCCACTGAGAAGCCTTAGTATAACAACCTTTATACCCCAACTACAGCCATTAGACTTTTCAGATTTTGCCATAGCTAGTGCAAGAAATATAAACCACATACACATTTCATAATAAAAATTCTAGGCAAAAACTATGCTTAGCACAAGCCCAATCTATTAAACTAATTTGAAATAGGGGGGTATGCTGTCCCTTTACTATCATATTTTCATAAATCAATTATATAGTACTATTTACAGGAAAGTAAACAATGGTATCCATAAGATCACATATTCAACAAAATGTTGATTGTGGTATCTGTAAGATAGGCTGAATACTGTACTTTAAAACAATAGCTTAAAAAGCCACCTTTAAGTACACCTTGATATAACTGGAGAATAACAGGTAATGACAAAAAGCTGATCCTAGCGGCTAGACCAGTTAATAATTCTTTTTCACAGCCACATCACCAAACCAAACGTGTGAGTGCCACATGGTTACGATAGTAATAGAAAAAACTAGGATCATTAGGTTGGTATGTTTGAAATATGACATTTGGATCTGTGTCTCTTTTACAGACTAGCTCACACACATGTTCCTGAGCTTTCCAGAAGGCATCCATTAATACCCAAGCTTTATGTGATGCCATGGAAACATGATATGGTCAACAGGAAGCTGATATTAAAGGTAGGTAGTAAAAAATCTTGCACTGGACATGCCCTAGTTTTACATCTATGGATTTGCAAGGAACTCCTCAGTGATTTCTAATGTTTTTAGAAATTATATTAGGACATGCATTATTCATTATATTATCAGTGCCTAATGTTGTCACTTTTGTCACCTCACCAACTGGAACTTGTGTATTGTAACAACTAATGTCCCCACTGCCTTAGGGCTCTGGCACACGGGGAGATTAGTCGCCCGCGACAAATCTCCCTTGTCATGGTCGACTAATCTCCCCGAGTTGCCATGACCGGCCATCCCACCGGCGAACATGTAAGTTGCCGGCGGGATGGCACACGCGGCAGCGAGATTTCCCGAAATCGGCAAAAAAAGACTTGCGAGTCTTTTTCGGCGATTTCGGGAAATCGCGCCGCCGCGTGTGCCATCCCGCCGGCGACTTACATGTTCGCCGGTGGGATGGTGGGTCATGACAACTCAGGGAGATTAGTCGCCCGCGAACATGGAGTTTTGTCGCGGGCGACTAATTTCCCCGTGTGCCAGAGCCCTTAAACTAGAAACTAGTCACCTTGGAGTTCCATGATCTTTTTAAAAGCACTCACCTGTGGCCTTGGGCCTTTACAGTATGTGATAAGAAAACGCCTCTTGGAACTCCTAAGGGAGCTATAAGTAAAAAAAAACGTCACTTGTCAAACATGTCAAGTTGCCTGAAATTGCCTCTCAAGGAAACTTGTATATTTTCCCCAAAGACAGTTAACATTATCAACGGTGGGAAGGTATTTGCAGGAGACTAGTTACTAGAATTGTACTGTACAGGACAGAGACCTCCTTCCTCCTGTGTATAAACACATGACACTTTGTAACTGTATAATTATATATTGAATGTTTTTTCTAACCTATCTGTATCATTATTATATTAATGTTGTGTACTGTATACAAATAGCACTATATAAATTAAGATATACATTGGGGGTACATAATTTCATATACAGGTAAGGGATCTGGTATCTGAAAACCTGTTATCCAGAAAGGCCATCTTCCATAGACTCCAATCAAATAATCAAATAATTTAAGATTTTAAAACATATTTCCTTTTTTCTTTTTCTGTAATATTGTACTTGATCCTAACTAAGATAATTAATTTTTCTTTTCTAAATATTTGACATTATTTATAAATGTATCACACTATTACCGAACAGGGCATACAATTAGTAAGGTTGGTAGTTCCTATTAAACCACTTGCATAATCCTGAATCATTTTTTTTTGATCATTGTAGTGAGTGCCAGAGAGAGTAATTATTGATCAGTAGAATGTGCTAAAATAGTATAATTATCAGAACTATTCCTACATCAAAATGTTCCTTTTTCACAAAAAATCATAAATCATGCCTAATCATAGGCCTGCTCTTCTGCTATCGTTGACTTTGAAAATGCACACTGCTATTAATTCTGCTATGAGTGACTAAATGACTATTTTCTGATATTCAGCATGCAGGTCTGGCCGGGGTGTATAAAGGTCCCCATGAAGATACTCTATTTCTGGAAAACAAAGAGAGGCTGTGTCATGGAGAGGAGAGCAACATTGTCACACAGAAAATGAAACTCCCATCACAAAAACAGATCACAAATTTTCCATCATACTCTCCTCTGTCCAAGTATCAAGGATACCTAATCAAGCAGAAAAGCAGACAGCACTGCATTGCTCAAAATGCACCCAGCAGTAGTTTGACCACTGAACAGTCTAGAAGCACATGATGGATTAACAATATTTAATCCTATTAGTAAATGAACCATGCAAATACATGCTAATAACACTGAGCATGCTCTAGGGTGAATAAAGTATAGCTGTGTGAACCTAAAAATTATGATTTCTGGAATGAACGGATAACTACTACACTGCTTTTCTTAAATCCCCTCCTCACACCCCCCCCCCCCAAACCAGGGTTGATATTATTCACGTATATCATTGTTAAAATAAGGCAAATACTAGAATGGAGTCCTAAACTGTAAATCAGTTTCAAATGTGGGATTAAAAGCTCATACAATTAAGAAATGTAAAAGATGAGTGGTCTTTCTAAATGACCGAGATACATTTTCACATGTATTGCTTTGTAACATGGCGATTTCACATATAATACCCTAGGAACATGTCTGGATAAATGCAGACCCACATTTGTATGCATAATGGCCCTAGAACACATGGTAGGAAAATACAGAGCCTGTTTCATCTACAATTATCCCATAACACATTGTAGAATAAATGCAGTACCTCCCAGATCACATGGCAACAAGTCCCAACTACCCGTATCATACCTACATCTTTTTGTTGTTGGACATTCATTGGCGTTGGTTTAGGGAGGATTAGCCCTACAAAACTTCATTAAAATCCACCTATGCAAACATCTTCTGGTTAGTTTAAATGACCAGAACTTTTATTCTCGCTGAGGCTCATTTATCAACACTGGGCAAATTTGCCCATGGGATGTAACCTATAGCAGCCGATCAGTGGTTGGCTTTTTTCAGTTAGCTTCATGAAGAACAACAAATGCAACAATTTCATTGGTTACTGCCCATGGGCAAAAGTGTCCAGTGTTGATAAATGACCCCCACTGTTATATAAATACTAAATGCTAGTGTCACACTTTTTTCCACTCTTCCTTTTTTAGAATGCACTGATAGACTTAATAGAATTTCACTTACTTAAACAACTACATAATAAACCAAAGGAAAAGAGACACACCAACTGGAAAGTGCTTCAGAGATCCAGATTATTGTCTCTCAGATATGGTATAAAGTAAAAGTAAGAGGAAGAAAGATTTGGAAATTTAAACTTAGCAAATTGACGCAGAGGAATGAACTTGGACCTTGTTTTTATATTTTTTTTATGACTTAAAAATGTGCCGTTCTTCTTCCATCACTCTATCAAGGTCACTTAGAATTCTAATTAATATGACCACTGATCTTTCTCGTTTTTTTTTTCTATTCGACAGTCCAGAACAACTTTTTTATCCCACACTTGAAACTTGTTTAAGGCTAATGACATACAGGCTGATTCTCAGCCTGTGGAAAAACAACACAGTGGATATCGGGTCTGAAATGCGAACACATTTTTTTGTGAATATTCACCATGTATGCCTCCAAACGGGCGGAGACAATGCTTGAGGGTGCAGGAAGGAGGCTGATGCCTGCTTAGGAGCTGATTCTCGGCAAGCATATTTTCGCAGGCTGTGAATCAGCCCCATGTGGTATCAGCCTTAAATGTATAACTTCATTAGGCTTATTTGACTTTTGTCTGCGTTTAAACAATGATTTATGTTTATAGGTTTCTGTACATATTGATAGTGAAATATAAGGATAGTAGTTGTCAAAGAGGAGTTCCATGACCATAACTCACAAAGGAGTTCCAAGAATACATTTTATACACAGGAAATACAAGTATGAGATCCAGAATCCAGAATAATATTATCCAGAAAGCTCCGAATTATGGGAAGGCCATTTCCCATGTACAGAATTTTATTCAAATAATTCTAAATTTTAAAATATATTTCCTTGTCTAAGATATAATTAATCCTTACTGGAGGCAAAACAATCCTATTGGGTTTATTTAATGTTTAAATACTTTTTTGGTAGACAATGTATGGAGATCCAAATTACAGAATGACCTCTTAACCAGAAAACCCTAGGTCCTGAACATTTTAGTTAACAGGTTCCATCCCTGTAATTTATTATTGTAAGTAATGTGACAGAAATTACATCACTAAGTACATATATTAACTAATGGCTTAAGCACCATTTATAAATACCATTTTTAATCACTAAGCACCATTTATAAGTACCATTTTTAATCACTAAGCACCATTTATAAGGATATAATTTATAGGATATTCATGGTTTTTGTGTATTATGTATATCAGTATTTTTACCCTGGTGCATGGTATACTAGTATAAATTTCACGAAAGGCCTAACACTTAAGCTGGCCATACACTTACAGATCAACTAATTCAGTGAAGTCACCCAATGAGCAGATCAGCTGGGCAATATCAGGCAGATGCAATTATTTGACCCTTGGTGCAACAATACATACATGGCCATGTATGGTTACCTTAAAAATCTTGCAACCTTGTTAGCTATTCTTCCACAATAACTATACATGTCCTGATGTCCTGTGTCCTTTTATTTGCATTTTCCCCTCAGGTTGCCAGGGTCCCATTGTAAATGCCCTTTTCCCCTATTCTAAAACCATCCCAATCCAGCCCAGTGTTACCCTGAGGACAGCACATTCCTCTGACAGAATTTGTTCTGTAGCCTATAGGCGGATAACCCTGCCCCCAGTCAGTGTGACTGACTGATCAGCTGCTGGCGGAACTACCCAGTTAGGTTTAAAAAGATAAATAACCATTCTTTAGTTCTTCTTTCATCATCATCATCATCATAATCATCATCATCATCATCTATTTATTCATTGATATAGAAACAGCTGGTATACTTACAATTTACTAAGTGGATCACTGTTACTGGTAAATGTTTAGGGTATAGCTAGGGCTTAAACTGCTCTTGCAGAATTATTATCACCCCTCATAATCCTGTATAGTAAGTATAGCAACGGAAGTCTGAGCTGGCCTGTAATGCCTTTATTGTTTGTGTAAGGATTTCTTTATTTTTACATAGGCAAACGGAAACCAGATACTTAAAATGCAAGCACTAAATACAGATAATGAGTTAGATTACACGAAGCAATAATGGATACCAGTTTATACACCAGTTAAATAAGACTTTTCTACTCATCTGTTTATTATGTAATTATGGTATCTATCTTGTAACAATAAGGGATCTGCTAAAGCAATGCCAATACTCTATGTTACTGGTCACAGAGCAGCAATTTTAATGTTATATTATGTCAGTACAATCAGAATGAAGGTAATATAGTCCCAGGATTATTACCTGTAGTTTGTTTTTTATTCTCTGCATAGCTGAGCAGAACATTCCAAGCACAAAGCTGTGCAAATTGATGTGGAATGTTGGGATTGCATTTCTGGCATTCCTGGCCACATTAACCAAATGAACATGAGTAGTAACTGCAAGCAGCCACATTAGTACTCTCTGTGGTTTATCCAAAATGCTTTAATAACAGGGGAAAACGCACAAATAACATACTGCTGACCGAGGTGACAGAATAATTACATATTACAGAAACCTATATGGTCATTACTATTATTCCTAACCAGCTTAGCTGGTTCTTGTAATCTTTTCTTATATTTCTCTCTTGCTCTACTGTCTTTTTTTCCTCTATAATAAAATGTTCTTTTTAGTCATCTCTGGTCCACATAGGGTGCTATATGTGCAAAAAAGTGTAGGGCACCATTAGGCACTCTTAAATTATCCATTGCCAGCACATCTGCTGCCCCAATAGCGAGCCCAACCCTTATTCGTCCACTATGGTAAGAATAAAAACGTTTCTTACTGAATACGTAGCAACTTTACAATTGGTCTTTATTATTTATTTTTTATATTTTTAAATCATTTGCTGTTCTTTCCTGAATCTTTCCAGTTCTTAAAAAGGCAGCCAAAAAACTATTGCTGTATCATTTTATTATTATTCTTATTTTTTTATACCTTATCTTTCTATTCAAACTACTACCTTATTGCTAAGGTTACAAGGTCCTAACAACCAGATAGCTGCTGAAATTCCAAAGTGAAGAGCTACGGAACAAAAAGTGAAATAACAGAAAAAAAATTGTCCCAGAACAGCAGTCTATGCCATACATAAGTTAATTTAAAGCAACAGTTCAGTGTAAAAATTAAACTGGATAAAATAGATAGACGCAAAATAAAGGCTGGAGCAAGCAGATGTCTAACGTAATAGCCAGAACTCTACTTCCTGCTTTCAGCTCTCTAAGCTGTTAGTTAGTCAGTGACTTTAGGTGGGGGCACATGGGACTTAACTGTTCAGTTAGTTTGTGAGCACCCTGCTCAGATTCAATAGCAAACTAACTGAGCAGTTACCGGTATGTCCCATATGCCTCCCCCTGATGGTTACTGACTGCTAACAGCTTAGAGAGCTGTAAAGGAGGAAGTAGTGTTCTGGCCATTATGACATCTGCCCACTCCTGCCTTTATAGATTACATTTTTGGCTAACTAACCATATTGAATTTTTTTTTGCAGTCCATCCAGTCCAGTCCAGTTTTATTCAGTTTCATTTTTACACTGAACTATTCCTTTAAAGGTAAAAAAACAATTTAAACTGCACATTTAATGGGGGTGGGGATAGCAAAAAGAAGGAGTGTCAGTAGCTAGTCACCTCCTAGCATGCACTCCTATTAATTACAAGTCTTTGTTGTGTCTGAGAGCGATGTGCCTTGTACTGAATTTGCAATTAACTGTTTTGGTTCTGCAGATTGTAGAACTGGCATAGAAGTATCAGCATAACAGCCCTGTAGATGAAATGTTTCTGAGTTATGGATTACACTATGTGGGTCCTAAATTGTCCAGATTGCAACTAAGGGTGGTCATACACAGCCCCATAAAAGCTGTGGCCTACCTGACCAAAAATTGGTCAGATATCGTTTTGACAGTTTAAAAAATCCCATTGGGGTGAAAAACACATTGGCTCCTTGATGCAGTTCTCACCCCAACACCATCCTCTCAATGTTGGATTAATCTGATATTGCCCACTAATCAGTCCTAATCACCCTGATTTTAAAAATACAGCTGCGGCGACTAATTGCATGGTTGCAGCGGCTTGTATATTTAAGCATGGAGGTTAGTCACAGTGACTGAAGGGGGCATATTGAGGAAGTATCCGCTCCAACTTCACCAAACCAATGGATCTCTTAGCATTTATTGCTAGCTTAACCTAGGACTCAAAGTGCAGCTGCAATACACCTGTTACAAGTGTTTGTATATTTCACAGCTGCACTTTCCAGGCTACCTTGCCTTTTGCTGCATTACTAGAAGCCTAACATGCTTTTCTCTATGGTTTTCTTCCCCATTAAGGAAACACAATTTGAAGGCAAACAATGACACCATGTTTCCTTTATTATGAATGAAAGCATTGCTGAGTGAAGCGCAGCACAAAACACCTTAATTCATCTCTTTCACTATGCTTTATAATCGTTAGCTCAATCATGAGAGATTATTATACATGTGTTTTTATTAGCCACTGGCACCAGTGCTGCATTATAGAAAGTTTGTTTCTGTCCTGTTTTTGCAGTAGCAGCAATATATTGCATCAAGCTGTGGAACACATAGGTGCGTGACACTTCTGCAAGTAAGAAAGATGGTCACATGCTACAGACTGTTGGCCTTGGGACACTTGAATATTGCACATTTTTGGAAATAATGAAATAATAAAAGTTGCAGCAACCAGAGATAGACAAGAACCAGTTTCAAGTTGAGGAAATGGCATCTTAAATTCACACCATTTTCAGTAGGGCTTAGGATAGTATCATGTGGTGCACATTATTCTGCTGCATTCTCCCTTCAGCGCACAAATGGTGAATTTCATTGTAAAAATGTATACTTTCACGTTTTTGCTTAAAACGCACCATATGACACTGGCCTTAACTGTCACTTAACGTTTCTATTAGTGGTCAGTAAACTATAAGTATGTTATTCCACTATGTATAATTATGTTAGTCCCTTGTTTACAGTTTTTTCTAACATACAGTAAATTGCCCCCACAGTTAAGGTCAATCTGGCCGGTTTGATTATACAAGATTTAAAAAATCGCTTCAACAAATCGCCCCATCTGTCTTCACCCTTAAATTGACATTTTGTTATTAGAATCTTCTAATATAGCAATTGTTTTTATGCAAGAGATTGCATGGATCGTGTCCAGTTTGTAACACTGAGAGAGCAGCTCATTGTTTGGCAGAATATGATGAATGATTAATGGGAGGCAGTTCCATACTATAAACCAAATGGGTGGCTTCCTCTGGCGAGTGAGTTAGCCCTATACAAGCATGCAGTAAAGCTTTGTCTTTGTCTTAGTCAGCACTAGGATATCCTTATGGAAACAGATGCAGAAAAGACATTGTTGGAAACAGCTTGACAGAAATGTCAGTATCTGGTAAACTGAGAAGACATAAAAGCTTAGGGCTAAGGCATACAGAGAAATCTGATATAATAAAAAGATTTTTTATTGTTTATATGAACTCTAGATAGTAAGGGCAATAACACACAGAGCTGCTTGTAGCCACAGCTACAAAATAGACAATACTACCTGTGTTTTAGCAGAAACAATTCTAGTTATTGTCTATGGCAGGGTATTTTCTGGCGTTTTGTAGCTGCAACTAGTAGCTGGCTTCAAGTAGCTCTGTGTGTCATAGCCCTAAGACTGGTGCCAGGGAAGGATGTCACTCAAGAGAGAAAAAACGCTATTACACATGATTGAAATGCATCTACTAAAACCTTTAAGGATATGTCAACCTCGAAAATAAGTTTTTGCTTTATAAAAGAAACAACTTTGCAATATGAATTTATTACAAATCTTTAGTGCTATTAAAGTTATTTGTAAATATAAAAGCAGCATTTGCTGAACTGGTTGTTACTTTTAAAACACTTTTAAATACTTAAATAAAGTCTCCTCCAGCAAGTCAGGTCTGTCAGTCTGCTGCCTTGTGTTACATTGTTTCAGAGCCACCAGGGCAGAGAATAGAAAAGGACAGACAAACACTGCTTTTAATAGCAGTTATACAGGTATGGGATCCATTATCCGGAATCCCGGAACCCAGAAAGTTCTCCCATAGACCCCATTGTATGCAAATAATTATAATTTTTGAAAATGATTTCCTTTTTCTCTGTAATAATAAAACAGTAGCTTGTACTTGATCCCAACTAAGATATAATCAATCCTTATTGGAGGCAACACAATCCTATTGGGTTTATTCAATATTGAAATGATTTTTTAGCAAACTTAAGGTATGGAGATCCAAATTACAGAAAAACCATTCAAAATTTTTAAGGAATATATTGCAAAGTTGCTTAGAATTTTGTTTTGTTTTATTAGGCAAAAAATTATATTCTGGGTTGACTTGTCCTTTAAGACTAATGTCCCACGGAGCGAGACCTCTGCTAATGCGGGTGACTAGCCACTTCGAAATGCGGCTTCGGAAAGCCAACTCCTATTGTTGCTGCGGAAAGGCCTACACATTGCTTCGACTTTCCGAAGTTGTACAAAGTTTCCTTCTGCAGGCAATTTCGCGACTCACTTAGGATAATGCCAGATGGGGCTGTTTCTGTAAGTAAGTGTTGCATAACATATCAGCATTAAAGGTTGGACATTTTAGTTTGAATATATCAGTATAAACTACAATTATCTCATTCTGGGGTTTTAGCCTTCTTTTGTGAATCAGAAACACATGACCATTTCATGGAATTCCAGAGTGATGTAGCACGCGAGCATTCCAGTCAGTGATTCTCAGATCAGCTCTGCAAAGCAAAAGGATTTTGACCAATTTCCTTTGAGAAACACAGGAACGCTGAACTCTGGAAAGCACTTATATTACTTCAACATGGCTTTGCTAGAGAAAACATGCAATAAAGTCTACATTTCTGGGTTCTTTGTTGTTTTACATTAATTGTTCAAATAGTGGTTGCAATTTCTGGACTGAGATTCAATTTAGGCCTGTGGGCCCAAACAGTTCTACACATTCTTATTATAAAGCACTAGTCTAGGGCATCTAACCACTTATTAGTGGGTGGGTCTAACTGGTCTCTTAGTGGGTCATTTATAACTGCAAGTGCAGTTACACTCATGATGCAAATTTCCTCCACTGTCAGTTGCATTTAGAATCACATCCATTAAAGGTACTTGTGTCAAAATGTACTCTTTGCACTTTCATATTGTTATGCTCAGTACTGCTTAGCCATTCCTGTCCCTGTTCCAAATCAAGTGCAGTTGCACTTATTGACCCAGGGATACCTGGACGCCTGGAGCCTCTGCCACCTCTGCACCAGGCAGAAGCTCCAGGGTCCTTTTAGTACCTTGCATCAATAGGCACAGAATGGGGCATAGAATCAGGTGTGGAATTGGGTTTGTACATCACCTTCATGCTGAACCAAACAATCCTATGTCTAGCAATCTTTTATCCGACATCAGTCAGAAAATTGATCAGACAGGTTTAAAAATGTTCATATTTTACAATGAAATTTGCCAATTGTGCGATTGTTTGCTGAACCAAGCAGGCATTTTTCCAATGGTCACAGGAAAGATCGTAATTGTTTAGTGTATGGCCACCTTAAGAGTATTTTTAAGCCTTCCCAACCGAGTGTAACTTGTAGAGAGAGCCAGTTCCGTCAGTCATGCTGGGGTGTTCCATCCTTCTGTAGGCAGCAGTAGTAATGTAAACAGCACTCTTCCCTATTGAAGTATTGTGCCTCCCCCGCACAATGTGAGAGACAGATTTAGCGCTCAGCAGAGTCTCAGACTGTGACTTAAGTAATTCTGGGCTGGGGCTGGGCTAAAAAGTGAATTCTGCACTCCTTTCTCGCACTAGTAATACTGACATATATTTATAAAATATAGGAATGTGCAAGCAGTATTTCTTTAAATATTGGCACCACATCAGCTTTCTACCTGTGGCATTAATCATGGTAACACAGGAGGAGTAAATTAATATCAGAAATGGCAGTGCGTCCACCACTGACCTTAATCACCTCTCATCTCTTGGCTGCATTTTAGTGGGGTCAGGCAACAGGGTCGGACTGGGGGGTGCAGGGTCCCCAAAGAGGCCCCTGTCATGGCCCCCACAAACTTTCCCAGCAGCCCTTGCTGCTCGCCCAACCCCCTCCCCTGGGTGCACATACAATATAGATACTTTTGGGTGTACAAGGGGAGGGAGACGAGCAGCCGGCGGGACCTCTGGGGATCAGGTCTTGGCTGGGTTGAAATTAAAATACTCTCCTGTATCGTGATTCTCTGGCATTGAACCAATGTAAAAGAAAAAGCATTTGCCTGCAACTTTATCCTTATGGTAACTGTAGTTTCCTTCCATTTGCTTCCAATTTCAAATTCTTTAGGTGGAGACAGCTGGAGCACGGAGGATTTCACATCCCTGTTTTATAGCCCCTCTGTGTTACACTGTTGCAGTAAATAGCAAGCCTTCTTCTACTGGATAGGCACCCATACATGCTCTGTTAAAAGGTTTTGTTGAACTAAAATACATTAAAAACTTCAGACTTTAGCATTATTATAATTATCCTTTGTTTATATCTGACATATTACATAGCAATTCTGTACATAATGTTTGTCATTCACATCAGTCTCTGTCCCAATGCAGCATAAGGTCCCCACTGTACACACATGTACACAAGGATTGATTTAATCAGCATTAACTGACAAAATATGTTTCAGAGTTTAAAGTGGAATCCAGAAAACCCGGAGAAGCCTGCACAGACACTTGTAGGGCCCATATTAGGCACATTTGCAACTGGTCTTTAAGCCATAGCAACCAGTTAGCGATTAGCTTTTTTTCAGCCAATAGCATGCAGACTAATGAAAAAATATGACTGGTTGTCATTGATTACTGCCAAGTGTTGAAAACATACAAACTCCACAACCAGGTCAGAAATGAAGACACTGGGATTTGAAGGAGAAGCTTCAAGTCACATGATCACTAGGAAATCATATTTTACAGAAATAAAAGAACAACATTATCTCGATATTATACCTAAGCCAGAAGCACCACTAACTATTTTGTGTACATTGCTTTTTTCCAAGAAACCTGGATGAGATAAATAACAATAGCTATGGAGTCACTGTGGAAACTGCAACAATTACTCAGCACCAGATTTACTCCAATGTCTCTTTTATTTGTCTTGCCCACAGCTATGGCACACAGGACATGCCTGCTGGTTCACATTTTCTAATTATAATCATAATACCGTAGTGTTTGCGACTGATGCTGATTCAAAGTGATTTTCACCAAGTAGTCGACATTTTGACTGGTGCTGCAACTAGTAGTGGTCAAAACATCTTAGACAAGACTTTATGAAATCCCAGACATAGGCAATAAGCTACCCCTAAATTCTATTGCAAAATTAGATTCATTAATGTTCCATTCTGCATAAAATCTAAGAATTGATGCGCCCCTTAAATCATTAAACACATTTTTATTGATTTCATCAGTGTGTCCATTATCAGCTGACTGGGAAAGGACGGTTCCTTCCAATCTTGTTGTATATCGAATAAAGGACTAATACCTAATTAGTGTAACATTAAGCAAGTTAGGGGCATTGACTTAAAGATGGATCTGTGCCAACAGTGAAATCAGTGGCCTACAGACTGACCCAGGTTCCATATTATTTTTGTTATAATTTACTCTCTAGAATAGTACACTGACCAGTGGGAACATGCAGGTCTGGTCCTTGATCTGACAGGAAAATCAAACCTACCTGATCAACATCTGCCCAATTTTCAGCCAGATATTGGTCAGGTAGGACAGCTGTTGGAGGGCCCCATACACGAGCCAATAAGCTGCTGACTTGGTCCATTGGCAGCACTTCCGTATATACTCGAGTATAAGCCGATCCAAATATAAGCCGAGGTACCTAATTTTACCTAAGAAAACTGGAAAAACGTATTGACTCGAGTATAAGCCTAAAGTGGGAAATGCAGCAGCTACTGTTAAGTTTTAATAATCAAAATAAATGCCAATAAAATTACATTAATTGAGGCATCAGTGGGGTATATGTTTTCAATATTTATTTCAAAGAAAAACAGTAAACTAGCTCTGTAAGCGGAGAAGAGGGTCAACAAAACCAATATGAGTACTACCCCACGCTCATTGCACATTGGCAAACTGGCAGCAGACCCAGTCCCAGAGGAGATGTAAGGGGAAATAAGTATTGCTAGTGGGAGCCTAGGCCAGGGCACTGGAGGGTCTGGTTGCGGGTGGCCTAATTTGCACACAAAGGAGAGAGGGTGCTAGTCTAGAGGGACCCATGGCACCCGACTTGAGTTTAAGCCGAGGGTGACTTTTTCAGCACATTTTGGGTGCTGAAAAACTAGCTTTATACTCAAGTATATACAGTACTTTACCATAAGATGCCATAGACAGTCAATATTTATTGGGCTGGTGAAGAGTTAGTTTGGGCCTCTGTGTACTTGAAATACCAAATGAATCCTACTTCAGGCCTGTAGGCTTACTGCTTGTGTCAGGCCTAAGCTACAAGTTCCATATGTTTTGATCATGCAGCACCTTCTCTTATGCAAATCATGACGATGTCTTCTACATGAAAAATATATACAGTATATATATTTTATGAGTCAGACAAAAGCTGGCCATACACGTACTGGTATAATCATTTCATATGATTTTGGACCGTGTGTGTGCTCTGAATTATCATCCTAATAAATTTCGTACCGTGGTGATCGATCAGCTTAGTTGATCAGGTTACAAAATTTCAGTCTGATAATAATAAATTAAATGGAAGTTTTATTTAGGGCAATAAATTGATTTTCCCACTCACAGAAAATAGCTAGGGTACAGCAGTACATACCAAAATAAGATCAGTACGGTGATGATTTGTACATAACCATATATGGGCATGGGCTCACATCTGTGTAACATAAATACTGCTATGAGGGAACAGAACAGATGGTTTTCTGCATGAGGGGCTTGGTGCCAGACAGAGTTTTTTTTCAGCTGTACATCTTGCAAATTGTGTGCTATCCTTTAACTGACCAGGATATGTCATAATGGAGGGTGTTCTAAAAAAAAGGGGGGCCTTTTGGATCTTTATAGTGTTCTTCGTACATTTTTTGATAGACTTCCAACAGATGAAAAATTTAGCTTAGTTTTAAAAATTATCATAGCCAATGCTGCATTTTGCCGAGTCTCTCTGTTAAAAGGAACAACCAGTCACTAAAGCTGGCCATACACGTGGCGATCTGACGATGTTTCGTACGACCATCTTAAGATCCGCCACACACCATTCAGGGCTGAATCGGCAGGTAAGGAGGTAGAAACAATAGGATTTCTACCTCCTTCTGCTGATTCAGATCTGAAGGGAGAATTTTGGTCAGGCGCCTTCTATGGCGCCCGATCAAAATTTTCAAACTGGTCCGATCGGCGAGTTGGACGATATCAGCAGCTTCCTGCGATATCGGTCGACTCGCCGATATACCATACACGCACCGATTATAGTACGAAACGAGGTTTCGTACGATAATATCGGTGCGTGTATGGCCACCTTAAGACTAATTTACTAACACTGGCAAATTTGCCCTAATGCAGTAACAACTACCAACCAATCAGTAGTAATCCCTGATCAGTCTACTGCAAGGAGAAAAAGTTACCAACCTATCAGACACAGGGTATGTATGTATGTATATCTTTATTTATAAAGCGCTACTTACATACGCAGCGCTGTACAGTAGAATACATTAATACAAACAGGGGATTATTAAGATAACAATAGATCAATACAAAGTATAACAATAAATACAGATAGATACAAGATAAATACAGTTGCAATAAGTTAAGAGTCAAAGGCACAAGAGGATGGAGGTCCCTGCCCCGCAGAGCTTACAATCTATATGGGAGGGTAACTTACAGACACAAATGGGCAAATGCAGTAAAGACATCCTTCCTACAGTGTCTCATACCACAGAGCACTTAATCTCTGTGTATTTATACTTATTACTTGTAGCGTTTTATAAATAAAGTTATACATACATATTCTACTGGGGCAAGTTTGCCCAATGTTGAGTAAATGAGCGCCACAGTGTTCCTACACTGCTCCCAGGCATGTAGTAAAACAGTAAAACTTTATGAAAAAATACAATTCAATGTTTAACCTGTTTAGGAAGATTAAGCAAGCATTAATTATTATTAATTTAATTTTGTTCATGCCATTACGTATTGATACAACTATTTTAAAATAGGAATAAATAATATTAAGGAATATCTTGTTACTTTAAAAATATAAAGATAAGCATTTGCGATATTAAAGTGCAAACATTTCCTTCATAGGGGGCAGTGCTGCAAATAAGGGTCTCTGTTCCTTTGTTTTTGCAGCTGCTTCTCAGAAAAAAAACTTCCATGTGGTACTCTTTCCTATGTCTGTGTGAACAACCACTCACTGGGCAGTGGGAGTGCATTGAACAGATCAAAAGAGAGGTGTCTGGAGGGTGTTAAACTGTTATATGAATGTATATTTAAGGATGAAAAGCATTTTTTCTTTGAAGGAGCAGTTTACCTTTTGCTTAACTTTTAATATGATATAGACAGTGACATTCTGAGACAGATTTGTAATTGGTTTTCATTTTTTATCTTTTTTTGTAGCTTTTTATACAGCAGCTCTCCAGTTTAGAATTTCAGCAGCTATCTGGTTGTTAGGGTCCAATTTACCCTAGCAACAAGGCCAGTGACATAACTATAAAGGAAGCAGACTTCCTATACATTTTTAATTAAAAAACTTGTGTCCCCTGCAACCACTGAATGGAAGCAGGGGACACAAGCAGGCGGGTGGGTTTAGAGAGGGCTGGGTAGGGTCTACTGTGTACCCCAGGCCCCTCTGAAGATTTTCTGCGGAAGGACCATTTGTGCTGTTGTTACGCCACTGAAACAAATAGTAGGGAACTGAGAGATAAGTAAAAAAAACTAGCAATATTAATAAAAGTCTCACAGAGCAATACATTTTTGGCTGTTGGAGTCATTGGCCCCCAATTAAAAGCTGGAAAGAAGAAGAAGAAGGCACATAATTTAAAACTATATAAAATAAAAAATGATAAGCAATTGAAAAGTTACTAAGAATATTACATTCTACAACATACTAACCCTCATGTGTAATAAAAGGCACTAATACTTTAGATGTTTATATTTGATCTCTTTGTGGTAAGCAGAATGCGGACACTGTGGAACGGGGACATTTTTCTTGTGTTATTCTAAAAATGTAGTTTTACGACAAAAGCCATTATGTAAATCAATCTGTCTATTTTGTGCTACTATGTTAGTACATCAGTACAAGCAAGCAATAGTGGGGATAAGCAACATCTTCATAGTAAAGACAGATTCTTTCCATTCCATAAATTTTCATGTTCTACCAGGTTTCTAGAATTTTTATAACCACCCCACAAAAAAAAAAAAAAGATGAAATACCATGGATTGTGGGCGGGTATATCTTAATCAATGCATTTTTAGGCATGTCACCCATTGCTATTATCTGTACAGAATGTTGCCTTAAGCAAATTCCCACAACTAAATCATACAGCATTTCAGATAAGTGCTGAGGGGTAAGCCAAAATAAAAAATGAAAATGCATGCTATGAAATATACACTTTTTAACAAAATCTGTTGTAAAGCTCAGCCCATCCAGGCAGAGGTGGCAGTTTATTTGACTGTGTATAGGACCAAGGAGTGCCCAGCTGGTATCTATGGCACAAATTCTATGCTATCCTATCCTTATCCTAGCTATGGCATAATTTCTGTTGGTCAGCCTTGCCAAATAAGCGGACCTGTAAGTATATGGACCACTTAACGCATGGTCACTCGAATATGATGTTAAAATTGCTGGGTTTCTGTCCCTCATTTGTTTGCAATAGACAAGGTGAACAAAATATAGCTTTATTACTGTGGGATGAAAAGACCATTGGCACAATATTATATATATATATATATATATATATATATATATATATATATATATATATATATATATATATATATATATAATATATATATATATATATATATAGTATATATATATATTATATTATTATTTATATAATACAAACAAGAGTTTTTGAGCAAGCATATTCAGTAATTCAGTTTCCAGGTGTGCCACTCTGTACCAATAGTCATGGTAGAGCAGTGATCTAAATGTTGCTCACCAACCCCTTGGATGTTGCTCCCAGTGGCCCAGGTGCTTATTTTTGATTTCCCTGCTTGAAAGCAAGTCTTGGTTGCATAAAACCCAGATGTACTGCAAAGAGCCTAGAGCAGAGCCTGCTGTAGGCTTCCAGTCCACAGAGAGGCTACCAAATAACCAACCACAGCCATTATTGGGCACCCCCATGAACATTTTTTATGGCTGTATAATTTGTAATCATGAAATGGGGGGTCTACAATTTTCACATCATTTGTGCCAAGTTCTGCACTGCTCTGCTGTCATAAATTGCCTTCACTGGGTTAAATCTGCTGACATAGTTTTAATCTAATTTATATCAACCCACATAAGAAAAAGAACTATATCTTCTCTCTTAAAATGTGGAAGAGTTGCGAGTGATTTCTGTACTGTAATTGTTTGGTCAGGTTCCTCTTCTCTTAGCCACAAGTCACAGGAACTTTCTATACAAAATTCTGTATATTGATGTGCTCTCTGTGTATCGAAAGGGATGTAGGGGCCCTATCACTTATTCACATTATGAACATATAATGACCACGTGTATACTATTTTCCAAATAAGCAGAATATCACATTTCATTAAATAATTGACCAGAAAAGTCTTGAGATGTATATTATTGGATATATTGGCATTACTATTCATTAGAACACAAAAGAACCTCTGTGTTAGCAGGTCACATGCTTATAGCATAGGACTAAGTGTGCAAAATATAATTGACCACTAGTCTAGATATTCTGACTTGGCCTTATATATACTGTGTATAAGTAGGATTTTGCATCATTTTTTCAAATAGTATATTTGCCATACTAACCTAGATTGCACACTAAATCTTATTTATCTTCATTTTGTGTTTTGTTCTATGAGTGGGAGCTAACATAGTGGTTGCTCTGCTGAGGAAATAAAACACCAACTAAAACTGAATTTTAAGCATGATGTATTTTTGCTTGTTGTGGTAAGTGAGCTGCAAAAATTGTATTGATATTTGTACAGGAATGGGATCTGTTATCTAGAAACTCCTTATCTGACACAAATTGCTGAGTTCAATGTTATCAGGAGGAAGCCTATCCTTTATGTCACGGATCCCCAACCTTTTTTTCAGTAAGAAAATGCTGGGGAGCAACACAAGCACAAAACTTTCCTAGTTGGTGACCAGTAAGGACTCGGTAGTCAAGTGTAGACTGACAAACTACTAGAGGCTGTGTTTAGCAGTACACATGGTCTATATGCCTCTAAAACCTGCCTCCAAGTCAGAAATTAAAAAATGGGCACCAACTTTGAGGCCACTGGGAGCAACATCAAAGGGGTTGGTGAGCAACATGTTGCTCCTGAGCCACTGGTTGGGAATCACTGCTTATGTCATGCATGCTGTAGCCAGAAGATAATTACAGGGCTACCCCACCTGACAATCCCTAATTTTGCACCCTAGCACCTGACAATCCCTAATTGGGACAGGCAGGGCATCTATTATGGGCCCATAGGAAAAAGGAGGCATGTACTGCTCAGAAAGGTTAATGGTAAAGTTTGGGTGTGTTGGGGGCATGGCCATGCAATCATATGATAACTCTGTATTTGTAGTCAGGCACAACTCTTTGTGCTCCAGTTTAGTGCAGGGTTACCTGATCACTTGGAAATTCAGGGATTCGTCTAGAAAATCTAACATGAAGGGCTGCACTGTTTTTAATCAGTGCAGGTATACTTTTTGTAAAAAAAAAAGGTCAATTGACCAATAAAGATGTGCCTAGCTCATGTTCTTCATAGTTGTAATATGTGATAATTGTAACCTGCAATACCAGTAGTTAATAAGTAGTATTTTTGGCCATACCTACACAGTAGCACAGAAACCTTGAACTTTCTCAAACACTGGATTCCAATTGTGCCAATTAAAGAGCAGAGTAACTCCTGTGCTGCAGAACTGCCACGTACCTTGACATAAAAATGAAAGTACGTCATTCTCTTGTTTAATTAATGATTCACTGGGGCATACAATAAATGGTTTCATTGTACAAATTGGACTATGGACAAAAAACAATATCAATGTAAACTGACCAACCACACACAAGTTTGTTTGTAAGTTTGCACCGCCTTTCCCTGTTGCAGAGTTGACACAACAAAGCACAGAGACCTGCGGCTGCCCTCCAAGAACACAATCCTCCCTGCGTTGGCAGCGCTGTATTTATAAGAGGCAGGAGGCACATAAATGCAGAAGTCTTTCAGACACACAAGTTAGGGAGTGGCAGATGGTGCAAGCAATGGGTCCCTGTCCTTACTGACTGCCCTATGGCCTACCCTGCACCCCTACATGCTACAGACTGCACCTCATGGGAGATTTTGCAGATCACAGACAGAGTAGACCTACAAATATGCTCCTGCTGAACAAAGCTGGGCATAATGTATATAAGTCTAAAATACAAGCCCAGGCTGGATTTGTTTATCCTGATTTCAGTTATACATTGTCTACATGTGTGACATATTTGAGACATTGTTGCCCAACAATCAAGAAGGATCCAAAGACTGGGTATCGAAAAATACAATGTGGTTTCTCACATTGTAGGGCGCTTGTGTAGTCGCTACATGTGTTGCCCAAGCAAGAGATGGTCTTCTTTTGTCTTATTCTACCTTCTTAGCTACTGGTGTTATTTTTAAAAGTCCACAAAGGAGAAAAGCCTAAATCCTTTGTTGAAATAGTGTGTTCACATTCTAAAGTCAATTAGATCCAGGGTTTTTTAGTTTTTCTCTCTGGCTTTGTGTTAATGTGTGGTATTGGCACACTTCTGCTATAGCTGCTGTTGAATACAATGTGGCAGCAGCAGCACAGTTTGTAGAAAAGAAAGCAACCATGAAGGAATATAACAAACAAGGTTCCCTTTTCTCTTGCGGTTGCATCAAATACATTGCAGTTGTGCCAACAAAAAATTGTGCACGTCCAAAAATTGTGTGGTAGCTGTGTTTTGTGAATTTTCTGCCGTTTCACAAATTTTTCGGCCTTTACGTGAATTTTTCAGCAAAGTGAAATGGGACAAGTTTACACAAGTATATTGTTAAATACAGTAAAACCATAACCTAGTGGCCTTGGAAAACTTATCAAAGGGATGTTATTATAGTTAACATTGGATTATATCTGTGATGAAAAGGGAACAAAAAACAAGATGATTTGGCTTGTATCAATGTTTTCTATGGCTTAGGGCTGCTGTGCTGTTTCCCAACACAGCCAGCAACACCGTGCAACATGGAATACAACCCTGTGAGCAGCTTCATGTACCATCCATGATTAATCTGGTATGGCCCTCCTCCGCTAAATCCACTGTTAAGTAAGCATACAGGGAGTGCTGGCCAGGGCACACCCTGTGAGTGTCTGGGCATTGTGCCATGCAAACATATTATTGGTTGCTACAGGGTAGTAGTCCTGGGCAAGCTTTGCCCTTGTTGTTGCATTACCCCCAGTAGCCCCTAAAGGTGCACATTTCATAAAGAATGCAATTTCATATGTTATAATTCATAATTTTTAATTTCTTTTTTTTTTTTTTTACTAAACTGTGTTTACTAAAGATTAATGAGGGTAGGGTTGGAACCATCTAGGGCTTGGGAATATTTGTCAAATGTCTAAGAAAAAGCAACAAACACACACGTGAAACAAATCTCCATAAGACATTGTTTATATTTCCAATTCCACTGCTAGATAAGTGCCTGATGCTACTGCTGCCCCCACATGGACAAGTCTCACCCACTCCAGGTTGTTGGGATTTTGCAGCTTTAAGGCACCTGTACTTGCTTGGCTGGTACAGCAACTTTCACAGCTTTAACCTCTGGTACCATTTCTTAGTAGCACAGTCTCAAACAACATCCTATTATAGAGGGGGCAGGTAGCCTCTTAAGCAACTATGCCCCTTAAGGAAAAACCAATGGCCATCTAACCATTCACAGAGCACCCAGAGATTATTGCTTGATCCTACAGTAATCTACTTAGTAAGAACAGAATACCTTGTGCTTCCCAGCAACTTACCTTTCTGCTAACCTATCTGTGAGCCCTTGTGCTTCCCAGCAACTTACCTTTCTGCTAACCTATCTGTGAGCCCTTGTGCTTCCCAGCAACTTACCTTTCTGCTAACCTATCTGTGAGCCCTTGTGCTTCCCAGCAACTTACTTTTCTGCTAACCTATCTGTGAGCCCTTGTGCTTCCCAGCAACTTACCTTTCTGCTAACCTATCTGTGAGCCCTTGTGCTTCCCAGCAACTTACCTTTCTGCTAACCTATCTGTGAGCCCTTGTGCTTCCCAGCAACTTACCTTTCTTCTAACCTATCTGTGAACCCTTGTGCTTCCCAGCAACTTACCTTTCTGCTAACCTATCTGTGAGCCCTTGTGCTTCCCAGCAACTTACCTTTCTGATATCCTATCTGTGAGCCCTTGTGCTTCCCAGCAACTTACCTTTCTGATAACCTATCTGTGCCTGCAAGCACCAGTACAGACATGTTTGCTATGAAACCCAATTGTTTTAGAAGAACAGGGGCAATGAGGGGCTGCAAAGGGCAGCTGAGCCTGGAAGTCATATAACATTCATATTAACAATTGTAGCTTTAAATATCCTTTAATCAAAAATGCATGTAACGATCAGTCTGTAAGAAGACTGCATTTAAAGCTCCTTTTTTATTTTTTTTTTATATTACGTACAGTATATTAATGTAGTTGTAGATGTACTGTAGGTTTTAGTGTTTACTTGTTTCTCTGAAAATAAGGATCAACATTAGAACAGGTCACATCAAAGTTGGTGTGATTTTGAATGTACGGTACAGATCTGCCTCTGCTATGATGGTATGGTCTGACCCGCAGGCCTGGGCTATGTAGAAAACCTGTGTCACACTTATTTGTCGCTGAATACAGGGAAAGTAACCTTCTTAGTCTTTGTATGGAAGGAGCAAATTACAGTGTTCCTGTTTGACTGCCTCCGCATTCCTTGCATGAGCAACAGGTCAGCAGGTATGGAGCACACTAACATACCGGTGATACACATAACTACTTACATACGTTACATTCTTTTCATTTTTGAAAATGTTTTAAACAAATACTGCCACACTGAGGTGCCTTTGGCAATGTGACTTTAGATTTATTATGCACTTCTGCAAACCAGGGGCGTAAGTATAGAGGGAGCAGACCCAGCGGGGGGGGGGGGGGGGGTGGCAGGAGTGTAGGGGCTTAGTGAGCCCCTTATTATAATGCAATATCAGTATATCTTGGCAGAATAGATCAGCTTAAACTGAATTTGCTGTGAGGCCCATTAACATCTAATTAAACCATTGCTTCCAACTTGATAATTTTTCTTACTCTCATTAAAAAAATGACCCCCCAAAAAAGTTACTGGAACTTTATTTAAAAACAAATAAACAAAAAAGAACGGTGAGGTTGGCCACCGTATTTCTCATGTCACATTCAGTTTTAGGCTCTCTGGAAACAAAATGAGGGCACTGGAGCCAGGACAACAAGACTGACTTCCAGCTCAGCAATCCCTGCCAGATGTCACATGGCCAAGGATGGCAGCCACCATCCCTGAACGTGCAGAAAAAGTACCTGGGTTTCTTGTGTTTCCTAGCTCTTGGTTTACCTGGGTTTCCCGTGAGAGTAATGAAGTTGAGTAATTAAAATCATATGATGGGATGTAGTGATGGGCTGGTTGACAAAAAGCTGACCTGCACCCGACCTTAACTAAGCCATTTCCAACCTGCACTGGTCAACTGTCCCATCTCTGACTTCACTGAGATTGGGCAGGCAAGCAGGTAAAAGTCTTTAAATCCCAGATACCAGAGAAAGTGGGGCATAGTAAAGTCATGGGCATTGTGGGTGTGAGGAAGAGTTCAGCCTGAACCCACCTACAAAGGATGTGTGGATGCCAGTCCATTCCCACCTGAGCTTACACATCACTAGTGGGAGGCTTTAGTTCTACTTTAATTACATAGTGTATCATCTCACTTTACCATTATATTAATGGAAACTATTTGCAAAAGGTTATCGCACTGGGACAACATAAGCCCCACACTGGGACTAATGTACTGGGACTAATTACTAGATGCATCTCACTGTAAGGGTACTACCAGGATTAATGTAAATTGCTGGTGGTAAAACAAATGCATCAGTTCTCCTCCAAGTCTGGCCCATATTGATGAAGGGATCAGAACCACTATTGCAACAAATAGAAATAGCCAAACAGATAATGCCTCTTTGACATGCTTCAAACTCAGCAGGTTTTCTGAAGGAATGGAACATGATAGTAGAATTAGTGAAGAATGTAAAAACTGGGTGGGACTGCATGTAGTTGCTTGCCCTGAAATCCTGGCCCAGCCTCATACCGGTGACGTGCTCTACACTACTCTTCATAGATAAAGCACCGTACACAACACACCCTCCCATTCTCCAGCCCCCCTTTTCCTTAAGTAATGGAACAAACCATAACAGGAAAACGTGTGTAAAATTCAGAAAAGCAGACGGGACCAAACGACTGAACGCCTAAGTAGATTTATTGAATGATTTACCCACAGTGAATATCTTGTGCAGTGAAATTTACCAAATAAATGAGGTGAAAAAATCAAGCTTTACACTTTTATAAAGTACAATCTCGGAGAAGTAAGCTAACCTTACCCAAAAAGCACATTCAATTATTAGGAGGTCTTACTTGCAGGCACATTAATACCTTCCATTAATATACAGCCCTGCTATGGATATTGGTTTGTCAATGGGACAGGTTTAAAAATTGAATCTGCCATTGCATCATGTTGGCCAATGCACACTGCATCAGCAGATGAGGAATAAAAGCAGGTCTGCATCTCTTTTTCACTTCCTGCTGTTCTGATTTGAACATAATATAAAGATGGCCATACCCTTGTACTTTATGCAGCCTGGGGGCTGATCAGTTGAATACTCAGCATCATCAACCAGTATATGGCTGCCTTTATGGACATTCAAGAAAACCTGGGTGGCAAAGCAAAGAAAGCTATGATATATGGATCTCTAAAAATATAATTCTAGGAATCTGTACAGTTTTATACCTAATGCCCAAAGAATGTCAATGCTAGAAAATATCCAAAAGGCCTACATTAAGACTGAGGGCACACAGAGCATTCCCTGCGCTCCCTTATGCACATAAAACTGCATTGACAAGTACAGCTTCAGCCTCCCTCAGGGCTGAACTAGGGGAAGGCAAAAGAGGCACCTGCCTAGAATACAAAGCTGAGGGGGAGAGGGAGCCAGGCAAGTACCTCTCCTGCCCACACCTGGTCCATATGCTCCTTTGCCATTGTGAGACATTCCCTCACCCCACTATATTACTGTGGATGTGTGTGCATGTAGGGGGAGGGTGAAGGGGTGGAGGCGGCTAGCCAGGTTGCCTAGGGTTCTTGGTTTCGCTTAGCCAGCCCCTGGCCTCCGCTCAGCTACACTGGGTGGAGCAGAGTATGGATAGGCCCAAAAACACAAAAGCAGGCATTTTTGGGTCAGTCCTCACTCAGCTTCACTGTTCTTGTCAATGTAGTTTTTTTGGAGGTGAAGCAGCGCTGATCAGGGATCACCCTGAAAATGCCTGCTTGTGCGTTTTCAGGTCGACCTCTGCTCAGCTAAGTGGAGGCTGAAGCTGTACTTGTCAATGCAGTTTTATGTAGGTGCGTAAGGGAGTGGATCCACTTCTCTCAGCCTGTAAAAGAAAAACCAGACTGAAAAACCAGCCCTCAGCCTTAGCATACAGATGTAAGCTTGTTTCCCAATGTTTTTAGTTTAGGTGGGAGCAGCTAAAACAGTGCAACTTCAAATAACTACTTTTTGGGAACATCTAAAGTGTATTGTGTTCTTCAGAACGCAAGGGAAAGCTGGATAAATATATTTGATTAGAAAAAGAGATGCAAGAAAAATGAATCAGGTCTCCACATACAACATTATAGTGACATTATGATCCATGTAATGATTCATATATTTCTATTAAGCAGATGATGCAAAATATATCTTACACTATATAGGGACAGATTGTTTCTTTTCAGTATGTCACGTGCAAATAAAATAAATATATATACTCCAATTAAAAGGAAAGCAGTAAAATGCCTTATTTTATAAACCTATTAATCATTCAAAAGTTATATAATATTTATATATATTATAAGTATCCAATGGCTAACTTACTGTAGCTAAAGAAATACTGTCAAGGGAAAACATGTTGTTTTTTTTTTGTAACACATCAGTTAATAGAGCTTCTCCAGCAGAATCCTGCATTGCATCTGTTTTTCAAAAACAGATTTTTTTCATATTCCATTTTAAAATTTCACATGGGGCTAGCCGTATTCTTCATTTCCCAGGTGCCAGAGACATGTGACCTGTGCTCTGATAAATTTCAGTCACCCCTCCCCAGAATATGATCAGCAGAACAATGGAAAGGTAGCAAGATAGCAGCTCCCAGAATAGTAAGAAATCCAAGTCCGGCTTGGGACTCCTCTAGTTACATGGGAGTAGGAGAAACAATAGGTTACCTGAAAGCAGTTCTAATGTGTAGCGCTGGCTCCTTCTAAAAGCTCTGACACAATGCACTGAGTTGGCACCTACACACCAATATTACAGCAAAAAAATGTATTGGTTCAAGAATAACATTTAATGGTAGAGTGAATTATTTGCTATGTATTTTTTAGAAATAAAAAGTACACCATAAAAATCATGACAGAATCCATTTAATGGTATTCAAGCTAAAGAATAATACACCCCTATTTCAATTTAGAACTAGTCATTTAGGTTACAGAATGGAAGCTGCATTTAATCACAAAACACCAAGCTGCCATCTAATATCCTTTTAGCAGGGATACATTATCCTTTATAATTATTCAAGAAGTCAGACCTGCCTAGAACAGCAATTAACATTGAAATGTTACCTTCATTGCTGAAGTTTAAGGAAACCTTTTTTCCTATCAACAGCCTGCTGAATCCCTATATTATTCTCTTAAAAGTGGTATAAATACTGGTAATAGTGGAATGTTCTGAATCAGCGAGTTCCAGTACACTTGTATAAGAGGGTTAAAGGGTCTTGTGATCAGTAATGTAGTTGAGCTGCAAGGCACTTATTATTGTGGCCCGATTCCCTGCAGTTTTAGAACCATAGCACCTTCTTTCAGTATTGCTCCTAGCAGGCTAATAATGGAACAAGGGAAGATTGTGGCATTTTGTTGCCTCACTAATTTATCACTCAGAGAAGTACACTAAATGCTCCATATCCCCCCCCCCCCCCCCCCCTCACAGAAGATAGAAATGCCAAAACTGCATGCTGTCCTGTCTGGTGACAAACGCACAACACAAAGTGCAATCAAAGCAAATCCCATTTACTTTGAATGGGAGGTTAAGTTGTAGGGGTTTTGCTGAGGCAACAAAATGCTACAAATTTCCCTGTGTGCTAAACAGGATAACCCAGCCGACATGAGCAGCTACAAGTCATAGCGTCCTATCTAAGTATAAAGCAGTTTATAGAAAGGGATCTGTGGTTTGTGAAATGGTTGATCTGGTACATAGGAATGGCCTGTTCTAGTGTCAAAATGACAAGTTTACAGTTATAGGTCACAGTTTCTAATGGACACTAATTTGTATGATAATAAAAGGCAAAACGAGGCAAAGTGCAAAGAAAACAAAAAAAAAAAGTATGCCAAAAACCATGGTGGTGCCACCAACTAGAAACGAATGTTTTTCTATTAAGTCATTTGTTTCCCCTATGTAGCAGTCTTTCATGAATAGGATTTTTTCTCCTAATTTTCTAGCTTTGAAATGTAGAAGCCGTTTACACAATATCAGCAAGTGCTGTTAAAAAGTCTCAAGGTCGTGGGAATTGTCGATTTCAATGGCATCCTCTGTGTCGGCTTTCATTTCTGTATGCTCGTCATCTAGAGAAGCCAGTGCTTCATTGGTGTCACTGGCAAACGTCTCTCTCGAGGTATCGTCATGCTCCTGGAAGTTAAGGCCTTTGATGGCTTCCTTCATCTTCTTCCCCAGTAAATGGCGCCTTCTCTTTTTGGCTGCCTTTTTACTCTCTTGTTCCTTCTGGTTTTCTAAACAAAATATTTCCTAAAAGAAAGAAAGAAAAATGTTACAATATTGTAATGGTGCTGGAACCGAATGACCAAGTATGTATCCTGTACAAATTATATTGTATCGGGATCAAGTAATTGGTCTCATAAACATAAAAACCTGTTTTAATGGGATACCACCAGGAATACTGTCCTACTCTTCCATTCATTTAAAGCGGACCTGTCACCTTAAGAAATAATTTCATATTGTTTTCTATTGTGTTTGGCAAGCAAAATAAACTTTACTTACACTATATCAATTATTTTAATCTTATTTTCTTCAGCCTTGGAATTCACAATTGCAGCAAGCAGGCAGGGGCCATTTTGTGGACACTGTTATCAAAGCGGCATTGCATTCTGCCAATATCTTGTTTCTGTGCCAGTATGGGGGGACCTGATGCCCATGTCCATGCACTGGTTACAAAATTACATGGTGAGGAGGGAGGGGGAATGTGAGCAGTGCAGCAACATCTAAGTAGTTCTGAATTGAAAGTGAAAGTAACTGACTGCCACACCTCTATGCCTAAGGCATAGAGGCGGGGCAGGCATTATATGATTGACAGCTGGGATTTTAAAATGCTGTTATAATGGGTATGGATGTGGTAATAAAAAAATTATTTTGGGTTTCATGTTTAATTTGAAAATGGCTTTTATTATCCAGCTTTTCATGTCTGGGTGACAGGTCCACTTTAACATTTCACTAAGCTTATTCCAAGAAGAAAGTAACGTATAAGGTCCGATGTCATAGGCTCATAGGGGAGATTAGTCTCCAATGGTTAATCTTGGCTACCATGGACGAATAATCTCCCTAAAATGCCTTTACCGGCATTAAAGTATCGCTGGTGGAAAGGCTACGCATTGCTTCGTTTTCCAGTAGCGTGAAGTAACCTCCCGCAGGCAACTTCACACGACTTTGGAAAACTAAGCAACGCATATGCAGGGTCGCACTGCCAGCTACGTCCCCCACCGCACCCCACTAACCCCCCCCGCAGGGGCCTCTGCCACCCACCTGAAAGGGGAGCAGTAACAGGGTTCCGGTCTGCACATATGCTTTGCCAATTCATTTTGTTGCCAGTGGCAAGATATTTTGGGGAGATTAGTGTCCCGTGGTAGCAGAGATTTAAATGCGGGTGACACGGGCAGATTTCAGCTGCCAATTTAGGCTCTTCAAAACGATCTAACAGCTTATCTGCCCGTGTATGGGCACCTCTGACAGCCGACACCTCGATCAGGCAGGTTTAATTTTCTGACGCATCAGGGACCACATCAGCTTGTTGATGTGGTCCTCAGACTGACGCCTATGCCCGCCGTATTAACTTGATCATTTGGACTGATATCGGAAGAAGATCTGCCTGTTTGGCGACCTTGGCAAACGAGCATATCGCAACGAGTATGGCCACCTTTAGAAGCTATGAATGTGTAATAAGTGGGATTTGCATTCATAGGGACAGCTATTTAGGGCAGCCTAACAGATCTCTGCTACGGCAGATGTCTAACCGCTCTGAAATTACTTTCCACCGGTAACAATAGGATTTGCCGGTAGAAAGGCCTACACATTGCTTCAGCTTTGCAAAGTTGCTCAAAGTGTCCTCCTGCAAGCAAACTCATGCGACTTCGGAAAGCTGAAGCAATGCTTGTGGAAATGCATTTCAGAGTGGTTAGTAGCCCGAAACATCATGGGTGTGTAAAACTGTACAACCCTGTGCTACACTGCCAGAATCCACAGACTCGGGCACTGGCAGAAAACAATTTCACTTCTTTACCAAGGGTTTGAACATCATAAAGATGGGAAAAAACACTGTAAAAATGTGACCAACTGCACCCTAGAAGCTGCAAAGAATGAAGGAATACAATTGAAAATTAGTCAAGGAAATTCACAACTGTGACAGGGCTGCTATAAATGCCGCTCTCTGCCTACCTGCATCTCCAATGTATCATGTTTTCTGGGTATCCTAAATTTGGTTGAGAAATTAGAAAACCAGCATGCTTTATTGAGTGCAATTGGGTCACTGTGACTCCATGTTTTAGATGAATGCTTTTGTTAAAACCTTAACAAAATACAAATGTGTCACCTGTGTTTTCCAGTGTATTTCACAGCACTCTTATCATTAATCCCATTATTTTCTTTCAGTTTTAACTAAGGGCACATGGAGCATTGGCTCCACTGCTCTCAGCCAGCATTTTTTTCTGAGAGAAGCGCATTCGCATCTCCATGTATCTGCCCTGAAAAGTAAAAGCTTCTGCTTGTGTGCAGGTACAGAGACCAGGTTGAAAATGCCTGATTTTGCATATTTTAGGTCGAACTCTGCTTCGTTTTGTGTACCTGCAGCCCAGTAGAAGCTGCACTTTTTAGTACAGAGAAACGGAGAAGGGGAAGGGAGCAGATCCTCTGCAGAAAAAAGGAGGTTAGGAGCAATGGAGCCAACGCTCAATGTGCCCTTGCCCTAAAGGCATTTTGACCAGAAAAGAAAAGATTGTGTTCACTATAAAGATTAAACTCACAATAGGCAGAGATAGCAAAATGTGTTATTATAATGTTATACAGGGAGGTTTAAAGCAATAAAATGAAAGGAGACTGATAGCAGAGTAGAAGCCTATCAGATTAAGAAGTGATATGTGAAGGCCCTACATTGAGTTCAGATGTGTTTATGTAGCGTTGAATGTGCTCAAAAAAGAACTGACATGATGAGGGGGGGAGGAGTAGATAAAATTTAGTGGGATAAGACTGTGCTAACAGATAAAGGCTAACTGAAACAAAAGAAAGATAGTCTGTGTGTAATCATTTTGAGGACAAATAGACGTTATAAAATTGAAATGACAGATGGCCTAAGAAAGAAAAATTAAAAAGGCACATTGCAGTTGGCTTTGGTATTTTAAAAATTATATAAATGAGACAAAAGAGAACAAAATCAATCAGCAGCACTACTCATCTCTAGATACCATCCAACCCGCTTGTTACGCTCCTCTACTGACCTGCTCCTCAACTCCTCTCTCATTCCCTCCTCACACGCTCGCATTCAAGACTTTGCAAGGGCTGCCCCCCTTCTCTGGAATTTGCTCCCACAAACTGTCAGACTTTCTCCCAATCTCTCTGCCTTCAAGAGATCTCTAAAAACACATTTATTTAGAGAGGCTTACCCTAATCTAGCTTAGCAATACCCTGTGCCACACCTCTCACAACTCTGGTCATGCCCATTCCCACACCTTGTGTCTCAACCCTTTCTCCTTGTAGATTGTAAGTTCTTTTGGGCAGGGCCCTCTTCACCTCTTGTATCGGTTACTGATTGCTTTATATGTTACTCTGTATGTCCAATGTATGTAACCCACATATTGTACAGCGCTGCGGAATATGTTGGCGCTTTATAAATAAATGTTAATGTAATGGTGGCTGGCACTGGGCTACAGAAAATGGACTGAAGGCCTATGCTGAAAGCACTGCTTGAAGCACAGAACCCCATATTTTTGTGGCATACAACAATGGGTTAGGGCAAATTGCTTCCCTCTTAACAGGGCAAAGAGAAAGAAAACCCCTAGGTGGTATTCCTAATGGTAACTGTGCTTAAAAAAAGCCAGAATTTAGGAAATTAAGAAATTAAAGAGACAGTCCACCTTATAAAAAGAGTCCAGAGAGCATAAGCCTCATAAGCCAATTAAGAGTGTGACTGCCAAATTTATCCTATATAGCATGTTTGCTAACCCGGCACTGCCTTATGCACCACTACTTTAATCATCCCACTCCTGCCTCCATGTCATTGGGCACATCCACAGTTCAATAGCTAGACAGATCTAACTAGAAATGTGTGAAATAAATATTAAAATATCTCCAAAAGTCCATGACATGTTGTCACCATCAGAGGGTCAACAGCAGCCCTGCAAGCACAACCTTATGAGCTCTACATCTGCCTCCTATAAAGGCTTTAAAGTGGACCTGTCACCCAGACATGAAAATCTGTATAATAAAAGTCCTGTTCAAATTAAACATGAAACCCAAATTCATTTTTATATTAACACATCCAAACCCATTATAAAGGCATTTAAAAATCCCAGCTGTCAATCATATATTGCTTGCCCCGCCTCTATGCCTTAGGCATAGAGGCGGGGCAGACAGTAACTTTAGCTTTCCATTCAGCACTTCCTAGATGTCACTGAACATCTCACTTCTCCCCCCCTCCTCCTCATCTGATTGTGTAGCCAGTGCATGGGCATCTGGTCCCCCATTCTGGCACATAAACAAGATTTTGGCATGATACAAAGCTTGCCTTAATAAGTGTCCACAAAATGGTGCCTGCCTGCTTGCTTTGATTAAGTAATTCCAAGATGGAAGGAAACAAGATTTATATTATTTATATAGAGTAAGTAAGTTTATTTTGCTCAACTAACAATATAGAAAATAATTTGGACTTATTTCTTAGGGTGACAGGTCCGCTTTAAGGGATACAACAATAAACAGGACTTGTGTTTAATACGCATTCTTCTAATTAAAAGCAAGACACATGGAGCTACTTAGTAGCAGCTACTTGTTACGGCTACTAAAGGCCAGAAAATACCCTGCCATAGACAATACTAAGAACTGCCTCTGCTAAAAAACACGTAGAGACAATTATCAATAAATGATCAGCATTGTCTATTTTTGTAGCCCCGATAAGTAGCTCCATGTGTCTTCCTTTTAATGAGAAGAATAGGCAGAATGCGTATTAAACACAAGTCCTGTTTTATAGTTGTATCCCAAACACACTTCTGTATGAACATATGGCATGCATAACTTTCAATTTGCAAGCATTTCAGCGCTAGTGATTTGCGAGCTGGCCCAAAACCTGTGGGGCCGACATCCACACAGCAGAAGTGGGTCGTGGGAGGGTTCGGCCGAATTCTTCCTGCCGCCCTCGACATAAATGAGCCCCGCGTCTGCCTCTGGCAGCCTCTGTTATAGGGTGGGTCAGGCACAGGTCTGTAAATAGACGTGGATCTGCAGGTTGGTCCAGGTGCAGGTTAGGAGTTAGCGAGTAAGGGTCAGGTGTGGGTCGAGTATTTGTGGACCCTCACATAACTATTCGGCACTTATTAAATCACACTCATAACATATCTGAGACACATGCATCAAAGTAGGCCTCACTTTATTTCCCTGAACCATATATTTATATATTTTAAAACACATATATACAGGTTTAAACAGATTACATGTTATACCCATTAGCTATAGTATAGATTGCTATCCAGATTGCTAGCCAAAAAAAAACAAAAAACCATGAGAATTTACAAAGAATTTTTTTTTACTACATGCACTCCACCACAGGCAGCTAAATCCTTCATGTAAACTTTACATTCTCCACTTAAAGGAACAGTAACACCAAAAAATGAAAGTGTATAAAAGTAACTAAAATATAATGTGCTGCTGCCCTGCACTGTGTTTGCTTCAGAAAGTCTACTATAATTTATATAAATAAGCTGCTATGTAGCCATGGAGGCAGCCATTCAAAGGAAAAAAGGCACAGGCACATAGCAGATAACAGATAAAACACTATTGTATTCCACAGAGCTTATCTGTTATCTGCTATGTACCCTGTGCCTTTTCTCCTTTTTTCCAGCTTGAATGGCTGCCCCCGTGGCTACACAGCAGCTTATTATATAAATTATAGTAGTGTTACTGTAGCAAACACACCAGTTTTACCAGTGCAGGGCAACAGTGCATTATATTTTTATTACTTTAAAGCTCTTTCATTTTTTAGTGTTACTGTTCCTTTAAACTGTTTAGAGACTTCATAGTCATCTTAATGACTGAGATGTTTGTATAGCTATCTTTAACCAACAATGGCAACATTTTTCCCTTTCACAGTGGGCAAACTCTTACTTTGGGTGGGTGGATACTAAGTAACTAGACATGGACTTCAAGCAATTTGGCCCGTAAGACAATCAAATGCAAGTATGACTCAAGGTGATGAATTTGCTCTAGCCTTGCGGTACAGGACTTGTACACACAGGTTACACTATAACAGCAACTGTGTTGAACAATAGTACAATTCATAGTAAAAACATGTATTATTTCATTATTATAATTCCATTATACCCAGAAGTGCTGCAATTACACTACATGAAAGATTGATGCTTGCCTCCTAGCTCCTTATTGCTGACAGAGGGATCCCCCTTGCAGTGCAGTAGCTACTAATGTTTGTACACAGAGCCATCTAAAGTGCTGAAACACTGTTTTTACCTTCACTTGATCTGATGTAATACTTGGTGTATTTTTTAATAGGTTCAGATACACCCCTCCAGGAGTCCTCCTTCTACTTCCATTCTGTAGACAGAAAACAAAAATACTGGTTTTAAACAAAAGATTTCCTCTTTTGTGAACCACCATTCCACTTTTTACACAGCATGATAAACATACCCTTTAGTGTGCCATTGCCTTAAGGTTGTTGGCGCACAAAGCTTTTCTACACTTTCTCCATTTCAGTCAACGTGAAAGTGTCCAAAACTGCTCCTGTTGTCTCCAAATTAAGTTAAACAGGAAATGATGACACTGGTGCTTTTTAGATCCAAATGCTTAGCAGAGTGTCTTTGTATTGAAAAGTGATCAAAGATTTCCTGTTTAGTTGATAGGGAGCTTTGCAAAGGGAAAGAAGCACACCAGTTGTGTCGGCAATGCCTTTAAATCATTTATTTGCAGAAATGAGCAAAACAGCACAAGCTTTCGGGGGTGACCCCTTCTTCAGGTGCAATACACACAAGTGAACAATTTACTCACTAAATACCTTAACAGACCATGTGACACTAGCATGTGACCAATTAACCCCATCACGGCTGCAGTATCAAACAGTCCCAAGCAGCCATTCAATTATGTGAATTGACAACATTGAGAACATGTATGTAAGTGGTGTGCTGAAGATTTTTCTTTAGTTGATAGGGAGACCAGCAGTCTGAAATTGGAACAGTTAATGTCACTGAGAAAAACACTATTAAGGCTTGTTTAAATCTAAATAAAAGAAATAAAAAATGGCAGATCTCATACTTTAATACTCATATTGGAAGAGGTTTACAAAACATTTTTTGATGCAGTTTTGAAAGGAGCAATGTTTCCCATAAAATGCATTCCACAAATAATCGCATGTCGTTTTTCCTTACCAGAATAAAGAGTCCACCATTATGTTCCACTTCTGCAGTTTCCATAAGCAACTCAATAGCTTTCTTGGTTCCAAGAGTTTTTACAACCCGCTCTATTAAATCCTTCTTTGGCTCTCGGAGTCTGCAGGACATAGAAAAAATGAGAACTTCTTAGCAAGAGTGTCATGTTCATAATGTGCATGAAAAACTGAATTAAGTAATATATACCCTCTTGCTTTTATGTATATAAAAGCAAACTGCGTAATCTGCTAACATTACTGAACCAACAGGCTTATTACGTTATGTGCTCCATCTACTGCTCATGATCAGTTAATGCAGTTTTCGAACAGCCTTATATTATAGCAGCAGATTAAGGCACAGCTATGGGATCCATTCTAAAGAAACCCATTATCCAGAAAGCTCCAAATTACAGAAAGGCCATCTCTTATAGTGCATTATAATAAAATAATTCATATTTTTAAAAAGGATTTCCTTTTTCTCTGTAATAAAACAGTACCTTGTACTTAATGGTAACTAAATTGCATGAATCTATATTGGAGGCAAAACAATCCTGTTGGGTTTATTTCATGTTTAAATGATTTTTAGCAGAGATCCAATTTACAGTAAGATACCTTACCTGAACATTCTGGATAACAGGTCCCATACATGTAGTTATAAAATAAGCAATAAGTAGTTGCTTTCACTGCTGTCTGCAGGCAGGAATAAGGAGGAAACAACCCATCCCCTAAATCTTATAAGTTAATTGACATTGGTGACTGTCACTGTTAAATATTTTATTTAATTGATTATTAATTATTAATTGAAGTTCCTAAACCTGAGTGTTTTGCCAACCTGACTGTCCCTTCTCAGCCTGTCAGTTATAGCTTCTAATGCTAACAGACTCCTACTGCTGAACAAATATGGCACCCCCTCATAAAGGAACATGGGGGAACAGATAGGTTATGTAAAGGCAAAATAATAAAGCTCATGCAAAGACAATGTTATATTTAAAAAAAAACAAAAACCTTACATTTCAGGTGTTGGTATCTCCTTAAGCTAGTCATGGGTGCCAAATGTCATACAGTGGCACATGAGGCATTTTATCTCATTTTGATGTCTCCCACAGACGCCTGGCAGACATAATGCTAGGAAATATCTTAGAGAAAGCAGACTTAGTAGTGACATTTTACATAGTTAAATTACTAGTAAATCTCCCTGTAAAAGTGTATGGCAAGCTGTGTTCTTAGGGCACAATAGAGATTATTAAAAAATCATGAATGTCTGCATAAATCTTCTGCAAGTGCCATAACTTTCTGTCCTGGGGACATTTCTCGCAAAATTATGTTTAGATATTTTATGTCCTTATAAGAGTATTGTACAGACCTTTATGACACGTTATAAATATGGGAACATTTACACTGCATTACATTTACAGCAACTGAGCAATATGTTTAACATTATCATTTGTAAATAAAAATGCAATTTAATAAATTATTCTGTGCACTGAACATATAAAAGAAGCCTGTGAATTTAATATAGGGGTCTGTGCTGTGCACTGCAGTCTGACAACTGGGGGTCACTATCTGCAGGCTCAGGTTACTTAGTGGGGCTTTGGCAAGGAGCACACAGTAATTCTGGAGCATCTGTCCCAATGAATACAGGTTAGCTTTCTTACACTAACCATTCATAAATCTTATCCCCTGACTTATGAATGACCAAAGGCTTGCACCTGTTTCGAACACAAACCACAACCAGTGCCTTGTTTTCTACAACTGTATTTAGAGAACAGGGACACAAAATGTAATCTCTGAATTGCCATGACACTGACCATCACATATCACCCTATGCAAAACATGTCAGACTGAGACCCCTATTTGTGGCTCTTAAGCCTACTGTCAACATTGCCATAAATTGTAAGCTCTACTTCTACAGTTATTTCACATTTTGGAAAATTGCTTATTAAACATCAGAATTTCTTCTTTTGTGAGTCTGAAGGCAAAGAATTTATGATGCCCTCACTCAGTATGACGTTCACATTTTCGCAGCCTGCGGCATTTGCGTTTGAACTGCCTGCCCTATATCATGCCTCAAAATACAAGCAAAATATTTATTGAATAATGCTTTTTATTGATTTTAAAAATCGCAGCGACTAATCAACCCATCTGTCTTAGAGTTGGTCAATTACTCTTTACAAGATAATGCATGTGTAAATCTGCTTGACTGGGAAAGAGTAATTACAGGGAAAATAAATGCTGTCCCCATGTGGCCACTGGAAAATCAACACATCCGCTTAGCAGAAAGTGAGTTAAACATTTTGCCTTGGTTTGTGTTCAGCTTTTTATGCTCCAAAATTGGTACAAATGGATTGCACCAGTCATACAAAAGAATGGATCTTGATGTATATGCATCATAGTACAAGCAGTGCTTGGGACATTACCATAAATATAAGTTTAAAGTGATACATGGTGTAAAAACAAAAGAATATATTGTGATGAGCATATTTATTTTGGTGTAAATTAAATACCTACTTATAGAGGTGTGGTAGTAGCTTACATTTACATTAAAGGAGGAAAGGTAGTGTGTACTGTGTGTTACGGTTTGGGCCAAAAAATATTTTTATGCAGATGAGATAACAATAAAGCTGGACTTATCTAGAATCACTAGTGTACTAACTTGCAAGTTCCACGTCACTATTTTCATTCATGTACCAGGCACCCCCTGCACCTATTAAAGCTGGATGCATTAGCAAATGGCAGTATCACAAGTAATGTACCCCAGCCTGCTGAATTTTTAAGGAGGGCCAGTCCAGAAAGCCGCCCTTCTGAACCACACCCCAGCGGATCCCCAATACTTCTAGCCTGTTAGCTGCACCACTTATGAAAAGCAGAGTAGCAGATGCCACCTTACATCACTTAATGTCCTTTCTCCTGCATACTTGCAAGAACCATGCTCAGTTTAAGCAGGTCCAAACATGACTACGCATGCTCCTGGTCAGCAATTTCTGGGCAATGGACACTAAGCAGTGAAAGATACCATCTGCCAACTCCACAGTGCAAATTTGCTTTTTATGAACAGGTATGGCAAATAATGCAGTATTAGGAGTCTGCAGTGATACAGTTCAGAAGGAAGGCCCATTAAGGGAGCATAGTGTTTATAGGCTTTTATTCTCCTTTAACAACTATTTACATTCTATGGTCTTGCCTGACAACACCTAGTCACAATATGTATTCTGTAAAGATTGTTTCAGAATACTAAGCATGTCATTCTTAAAGAACAAGGAAAGCCATTACACAAAGTCTGTAGTATGTGGTAGCAACCCCCCTCTTGTACCTGATCATCAGATTATTTTATCAGAATTCCCAGCAGTGCTCCTCCTTTGCCCTCTGATATGTCTGATACTACCCCTTAGTAATGGGCAGTGGTGTAACTGGAACTTTATAGTTCCCATGATAACATTTTTTTAGACTCCCTCATTCTTTAGACCTCAGTTATTCTTTACATGCTTATGCTGAAAGGCTTTGATGAAGTTCCCAGTCTTCCTGGGCCCCTATGACCTCCAATACAAACAAGAGCATAAACAAGCTAGCCAAAGCGATACCTGTGAATTTCTGGAACTCTCTTCATAAAGTAGTTGTACTGGCAGATACATTAGATAGTTTCAAGAAAATAATGGATACCTTTTGCTAGAAAATACAAGGTTACTCAAATTACCTCTTAGTACAACCTTAACCCAGGTGCTGGACCAATAGCCTAATGGAGAAATTCAGATAAAACTTCACATGTTATATTTGCCTTCCTCTGGATCAACAAGAAATTACAAAATTTGATCCTGATGGATATATATCTTTTTAAACCGCATTTTTTTTGTCTAGTTACATAGGGAAAACTTGGGTTTATTTACTTGGCCAAAACACAAACCGCAACAAGAAGGTTGCTTGACTGCACTAACATTAGAAGAACTTTTAACTTTATTTTGGCAGACTTTACTTTAACTGTCTAATAATCTGTGGCTGCCTTCCACAGGGACTCAGCTTGCAGACAGTTATAGTACCCTGTGAGATGAATGCTAAATCAGCTGTATCCTAGCACTTACTGCATTTATTACCCCAAGAGGCACATTTACTAATCCACGAACGTCCGAAAAGCGCCCAAATGCGTTTTTTCGTAATGATCGGTATTTTGCGACTTTTTCGCGAACTTTTCGTAATGGCTATGAAAAAGTTGCGACAATTCACGAAAGTCGTAATGGCTATGAAAAAGTCGCAAAAAATACGAAAATACGCAAAATGTTAGTTTCCAATCCAATTTTTTCCCATTCGGGATTCAGATTCGTGGATTAGTAAATCAGCCCCTAAGTCTCATTATTTTGTGATCCAACATCCCTGTACTAAAGTATTTAGAATATTTTTCTTTGACAGTGGTAATGCAAGAGCCACCATTACAAGCATAATACTACAATGCTAAGGCAGATAACAGCTCTGCAATCTTACCTATGGGCAATTTCATCAGAGACTTTATCTTCTGAGTCAGCCTCAGTTATTTCATATCTGCCCTTGTAATCCATTTCTAACCTCTCTCCCAGTCTTTCTTTAATAGGTCGTTTCCTCTTGAGGTGCCCATTTTCCTCTTTTGGTGCAGACTCTTTATCTTCTTGCATGTACTCATCTAGTTCTTTGTCCAGCTTCAGTTCTTCCTCCTTTTCTGTTTTTTCCATCAGTTTCCTGGCAAGAATATAATTATATGTCTCCGATTGCCTACTCATATCCAGTTGGCCTTCCATATCCATAATACCTAGTTCAGTTGCCACTGCCTCTTGGGTCTGCTCCTGAAGGACAGCTCCCCATACATTATTACGCTTTGTACCCCCCGTGCCAATAGGCCTTTGTTGGCCCTGCAGTACAGGAAGAGGTCTGGCCATTTTAGGGGCTGGGTGGGTACACTTCTGCCGTTTACGTTTCCATGAAGAACCATCTTCATCATCAGAATCAGATGCACTATCTTCACTCGAGTCCAGACCTTTAGTCGTTCGGTAGGGGACATTATTTGAAAGGGTACTATTACTCCGGTAACTGAGTGAAGTGGTGATTAAATCTGTTTTCTGAAAATATAAAAAATCAGTTCAATGGAAGATGCCTTTCAAAAAGTATAACTAATCAATATTATGTGTTAGCAGAAACAGAAATATCAGAGATTTCAAGACTAAAGGGTTAAACTAATCATCATTAATATGGACGATAGAAAATTGCAGGGAAACAAAACACTGCACCATGCTTCAATAGTAAGTACAGCAAAGGTTACATTTCGCAATGCCAAGAAACAACTAAAGAAACTAAAACTTCCATTATATCAGCAAATGCTATTATGTGCCACAACTCTATGGAATTTCTGACATCAAAGTGAGAAAATAAAATGACAGCAATGGATATATAAAAGCATGGGGAGGTATATCGCCCAACAGGGCCTTATATGGCTACTGCTCCGGCAAGGTATGGCTACCACAGACTGCAGGGTAGAGGCATGATAGCAGATGGAACATCACGTCTAACACATTGGCTTTACTTATTGCCACAGGGAGCCCTCAACTATCCCACAGGCCGGCATTCCCTCTACCTGCTGCCCTTTGTTCCCCACTCCCGACGTTCTCATGTCTGTGTCAGAGCCGCTTAGCTCCCCGTCTTCCAAGCCCTCATCCTCCATCATTTCCCGGGCTGCATCTAGCGCCATGATACCCAGCCGGATACGGAAATACGTTGAGAAAGTGAAAACTCAGGGGCCGAATGAGAGTGCGAGACCTAGCCGAGAGCCCATTGTAAGCGATCTGCCATGATTGGAATGGGCAATCCTACCGTCCCGCCTCGGAAGTGAACTGCTTGTTCGCTCATTGCTTGTTGGAAATTGTACTTATTAATGGCCGTGGGGTTTTTAGCGAGGTTACTAACTATACGTCACTTTAAGGTTTAATAGGCGGGCCCCCATTGGCCGGAAATTTGTGTCAGAATAAAACTCAAGCATGTCAACTTCAATATAAGGCAGGCAGGGAAGAAAATGGTCTGTACTTACTACATTACATTACATTTACATTAACATTTATTTACTAAACTAGACACGCTAACCAAGTGGGACATACTGGACCAATAGCCCCGGGAGCAGATACGTTACAAAAAGGTGATGCTACAAGAATAAAGGCAAATAATTTAAAATAACTATTATGTAAAGTTCTTCCTGTTGATTACAATGAGGGGTCTGCCATCTCTGCAGGATGTTTCTGCCCAAAGTTATCCCAGATAAAAAGGAGTTCTTATGGGCCCCCTATCCTGGTGTATCCTGCTGTGTGCAGACATCTCACAGGCAGGCTTGCTGGGAGTAAGGGTGATGGGTGTTGCCAGGGTCAGCGCCCCCCCGCCCGACCGGTTTTCCCTTGACGCGTTAAACTTACACACGCTCAGGGGAGGACATCAGGTGTGGGGAACCTGTGGGGGACCCCGGCAGGGGGGGGGGTAGGGGACGCGGCTGGCAGGGGCCCTGCACCCCCCAGTCTGACCCTGGGTGTTGCCATTAGCCAGCATCCATAATATTAGGCTGATGCCACACGAGGCGTAGGGCTGATATTTTCGGCAAGCAGAAAAACGCTTGGCGAAAATCCAGCCCTACGCCTGCTACTTGTGCCTGCACCCGAATGAATGGGATACGCTCGGGTGCAGGCACATGTAGCCGATATATAGCCGATACAGCGTATTCCATTCATTCGGGTGCAGGCACAAGTAGCAGGCGTAGGGCTGAATTTTCGCCAAGCGTTTTTCCGCTTGCCGAAAATATCAGCCCTACGCCTCGTGTGGCATCAGCCTTAAGTGCTAATTTGTGTGCTTGCCCACCTGTCAGACTGTGAAATTGTTTAAAAATATTTATTTCTTAGGTCCTGAAGGTCAAGCAATTTTACATTCTGGGTTCATTTGCAACTAGGCTTGCCATGTTTTCTGGAAAAAAAATTCTGGCCCTCCTATAGTTTTTATCTTCTCGATTAATATCATTGGCACCAAGCATTATTTTTACCGGCCAGGCCAGGAAAATACCAGCCAGGTAGCAACCTTATTAGCAACCCCTGTACTACAGCAAGTCTATGGGGAAAATGTATTATAGTATTTAAGCCAACATTACTGGCGATGTTGCCCATAGCAACCAATCAGATCTTTTTGTTTTTATTTTCTAACTTCTAGGTGACCGTTCAACTGTAATTTCTGATTGGTTGCTATGAGCAATATCACCAGTGATGTTGGCTTATGCACTATAATAAATATGCCCCTATGTATTATCTGGCCACCTGGACTGCTAACCTCTGTTATCACAACTGCCCCTCTTTTGACTGTAATTGTAATTAACTGGATCTAGCAGTTCCATTCACTGTAAAACTTCAGAGTAATAATTGTCTGACCTAGGAGTTCACTGGCACCGGCACTTACCATTTTAGTGAGCAGGGCCACTTACAAACATTGTGCTACCCACCTGCAGAGCTGGAAATATGTGCTTTGATATGTCTTCTCCCTAAAAATTTGACATAATGCCTTGATATGCCTTATTCCAGAAAATCCATTAATAACACATATCAATCATGCTGCTGCAGTGGTTATTCTTAGGTTTGATACTATTCAGGGGGTTGTCTGCAAGGAGTTTGTATGTTTCCCCTATTGCTATATGGGTTCCATACAAAATAAAGTTTATGGTGCCCTGTCTGCTTTCCCTGCAGCAGGTGGCACTGCCCATTCTAGCTGTGCAGGCTGCGAGTCAGTCAATCTCCAACAAGTGATGTGTACATGCAGCGTGAACTCATGTAGGCTGAGTCCTCCAGCAGCCAATCAGAATGTCAGGAAGCGGGGGGTGGGTCTGACTGTTAGTGCTTTCATTAGCCAGCTGCATATCCCTGTGTGCCTTCACCATGCTGCAGCTATCCTTCCCATTATACAGACATTTTGTGCTGAAAAGGAAAATTTTTGCTTCCTGCTGCAGACAGTCAGCGGCTATGTCCTCTCTGTTAATTAACCAACCTGAGTATTCATGGCTGAAAGAACTGGGCTTGAAGGAGGACAATGAAGGAGTTTACAATGGTACATGGGGAGGAAAAGGAGAGGTATGTTAAAAACACCCACACTGTCATCACTAAATTTGGTATCAGATGTTTTGTGAGGCCTCAAACCACGTTACACAGATTGCTGCCAGTATAAGAGGCACTGATTGCTGTTACTTTTTTCGGATCAGATTTCTTGCACATTATCTACGTGCAATGCTTTGTGTCTCACAAGAACTTCCCCTGCTATGAGAATTCTACAGAACACATGGAATAAAATAGCAGCCCAGCAGCTACTGTCTCTCCGCTTGTGATCCTGGAAAGGGAATTCGATAGCATGTGACCTTGGAAAAGCAATGTGTGTCCAACTATTACAGACACAAGTGTGCAGGATTTAATCCTAAATAATCTGTGAACAGTGAGTGCTAATTGTGAGCAGTGCACCTTAATCAGCCACTGTTATAGAAATACTTTTATTTGCAATACAATTAGTATATGCAGCACATGTGCAATGCAGTAACAGTTTTGCCAAATTTGGACCAATTATTTTATAGGACATATGTGCACTGACTGGACTCGGTACAAATGTTTATCCATTCAGCATATTACCCTAATGCACACTATCAAAATGAATATATTTCTTTTCTAATATATGCATTTAATTCAGACGTATATTAGTGAATCTTTTCCCTGTGTCCCAGGGCTGCACTGTTTTGACATCAACTATAAAGCTGATGCGCACACACAGAGTATATTCTCCACTGGTGTATTTCAGGTGAAGGAGAAATCTTGATGGTGACCTCCCTTTCGCTTGACTATGTTTTTAGGCTGAAAAGTGCTATCATTCATTTTTCTTACTAATGAGAGTTAGGCAATGAGAGTTTCAGGTGTTCCTAGTTGGAATAAGACCAATGTATCATAGTCCTAAATGTACCTGTTCCCAAGGTGTAAAATTGGTTTGATATTTTGGGGTGAATGCTTTTTATCTGCCTTGAATGTAGGTGGGTAACGCTTATGGCCATGTTTATATATCTTATAGCTTGCTATTAGCTGTTTATTGGGTGCATGAACATTTGCAGTTCTGACATTTTAAGTACAGCTGCCCACATGCCCAAAAGGTTTATGGAATCTTGCGTCAGCAACCTCTCTGACAGCATACCTGGTTTGCCAATCCTTGCCTGACTTTGAACTTAGCACTTAAAAACCTCTGCCCTTTAAACTGTCAATGTTTATCGTCTGGCTGCTTGAGTACCAAACTTAAGGAATCTTTTCTAAGCAATGAAACACAAGATATTAATGCCTGTCCATAATATGTCTATCTGTCTGCACAAAACTACCCCTGGCATGGTGACACATATATGCACCTTGACTGTTGGCACAAGGGACTATTCTTGCCACATTCAACACTGCTGCTTCCCACTGATTTTAAGTCAAAGAACCTTGAATTAGCCATCATATCAACAAAAACGCATTAACCTTTAAAAAAAAAAAAAAAAGATAATCTGAAGTGTTTTTTGGTTTTTGTAAACTTGTCATTTATTTTTCACAGGTTGTGACATCTTACTGCCCTGGGAACAATGCACCAATAGCTAGAGTTAAACAGGTATTATAATTTGTTCTTAATGATCTTTTTTAAATGTATCTTCATCATTATATTATATTATATTGTAATACAATAGTTCAATACAGAAGAGCCATGAATATCCTGTAATTTATATCTTTATATTCAGTGCTTAGTGAAGTCATAAATTATAATTAGTTCTTAGTAATGTTATATGTGCTAAAACCTATGTGTTATAAAAAATATTGACACCTCCAAGTTCAGTGACCTATATAAATGCATTTGGTCTGCGGCTTCATGCCTTTTATATGTTAATAGAACACCTCCTATTTTAAAAAAGGGTGTACAGGTATGTGATCTTTTCTTCAGAAAACTCCAGGTCTCGAGAATTCTGGATAACAGGTCCCATACCTGTATGCGTAATGTCCTATTTATTCCTTGTGCTAACTTCTGATCACAAGCCACATTATAAATACTGGGTCTGTAAGGTTCTCTTACCCCATCTGACTCTATAATGTTGCTTCACCCTGACAACATAACACTGTTTAAGGCAAACCTACATTTTATTTTCTGGGTTATTTTGTTTTTCTGGTGTTCAGCCCCTTAGATGCTTTAGCCATGACCACTGTCTACAGCTTTTTAATATGCACAATATGAACTCTTTGTTTACGATCCTGTGTGCTTTTACCTGCACTGCTGGCTGCCTTAATCTACTACTCGGCATTCAAGGCCAAATCCATTCAATGCAACCGAAAGCAAATTCATGAACTAATCATCCATTTGTTCAATGGTCACGTCAAATAGGCAAATCTGACACATTGTGGATCTATTCAAAGAGTAGATGGACAATAAAGTAATTCATTAGGTTTTTGTTACCTTTAAAATTCCTATTTGTAATGATTTCTGTTTACCATTAGGCCACACTGGATGAATACAATGAAACTGTTAATAAAGCTAAAGAAGCATGGAAGATCTGGGCAGATGTAAGTAGTAGTATTTTTATTTGAAGGTAATTGTTAAACACATACTTGCACATCAGAGTTCTGTAAGTACACTGCGAAACTTATCAGTGAGGAATTGGGATAACTTCACTTATAGGGAACCATTGTCTGTATGACCCACTGTGCACCCCCTTTTGGCTTCCTTTGGGTCCCTTGATGTGGAGACACCTAACCTGTTCTATCAGGTGAATCTGTCAATACCCCATCCATCTGCTGAGATGACGAACTAACAGATAAAACATTCAGTTTGGACAGACAAGCTGTGATCTGACAGGACCTAGGATGCTTTTTCCTCCACTACATATGCCCATGTGATCAGGCAGTCTAATTATAAGTGGGCAAAATGACAAACTGAATCTGAGCCTGTGTACCTTGCACCTAGATAATTATTACTGGATGTTTTCTTAAGAAACTCCCTTTATCCAGAAAGCGCTGAAATATGGCAGTGCCATTTTGCATCAAACCAACTTAATTTTTCACTGATTAGATTTTTTGCTGTAATTAAATTTAAATTAAATTAATGATCATAGCAAACATTTAAAAATCTACATGATCAACAGATCACTACCTGTGGAATATAGATTGCAGGTGCCTGCCCCATACATTTGGCTTTTTGTAAGCTCTGTCTCCCAAATGGGCGTGTCTATAATAAGCTAAGCTATTTCTTAACATCTCATTACTTTTTTAATATAGTATTATTTATTAAACTTTATATTTTTCTTCCAGATCCCAGCACCAAAGCGTGGGGAAATTGTGAGACAAATTGGGGATGCGCTGAGGAAAAAGATAAAACTACTTGGACACTTGGTATGATTCAAAATTCTTCCTAATAACATGAAAGAGGTGTGTTATAAATGTCTGACACATAACAATATTATTTACAGGGACAGTACTAGTGGTAGGTAGCAGAGGCACTTGCCTAGGATAAAACAGAGGCACTAGGACTCTAGGCATATACCTCTGCTGCCTTCTCTAACTCCAGCCCTTTGCATCCAGACAAGGAGCAAGGAGGCAATTGGTGTTGGCACTAGTGGGGGGTTGGTGGGGCTGAGCTTTTTGCCCCAGCACTGTTGACAGTAGTACAATATTATATTTGTATTTCTGTACTTTTAAATATTATAATTTAGTGGGAGAAATGTATGCTTTTGTGAAAACAAGAGATACAGAGCTTCCCAACTAGGTTGCCACAGATAGCTGCCTTTAATTCTGCAGTCCTTTTTCTCTGGGAGCTAACCGTAATCCCTGTGGTTTTACAACCTCTAGTGGGGATCTACTGTACCAGTTAAATTTAAGAAATATTTACACAACATTTTTGGAGATTAATTCTCTTGCAGTTATTATGCTCTGGACATTTAATGATGTAGGTCTAGGAAACCTTGGTCAGTTAAGGTAATTAGCTGCAGGGCAGGATGTATAATGTAGCAGGCCTTTCTATCTGAACCTGCTTAATTACTGAAATGTCCTTTGTGGTTCCCACTAAATCCCTAATAGAGTCACTTTGGTTGGGTATTCTAGAAGGTTTTCAGGGCAGTGTAGAATAATACTTGCTAGCAGTCTGTTTGTGTGAGCAGGTATTCAGGGTGCTGTGCTTACTAGTGATCTTTAAACAGCAGGAATATAGGGGTGAGTTTGTTGTTTTTAGACTGACATTACATCACAGAGGAGAGTTATATGTACACAGCCTCTGAAATTGTCTGATAAGAAGGCTGTCCTGTTCTACATCAGATTTCATCAGATGTTAGGACAATTTTGTATAGATCTAGAAAGAACTTTAGTGAACCTGCTTAATATAAAATAGTGAGTAAAGGCTTTTACAATTAGGTGAAAAGCATAATTTAGAGAATATTTTTATCGATTTGCTTTATGAATTTAAAGAAAATATTTATATTTTTCATTGTTGCCTATGCAAATTTGCAACTTGGAAGCTCCAATATTACAAGAATAGAAAATTGCAAAAATGGATTATCTGTGTACAGTAAGCAAATCCTTCCCATTGTTATCTGTTAAACATTGATTATTCACAAGATGACATTTTGCCTTTAGTATGCGTACATCAGCACAAATTTGCTTCCTTGTTTTCGTAAAGCAAAGTTTAATCCAAGTAAGCTTGGAAAGGTTAATAAAGTCTTTGGCCTCATCAGCTAGCTAGAGTAACCAAAACATCCATTTTGTAAAATGAACAGTAGAATACCAAACCCAAACGCCTTGTTTTTATATGTCTCTCCTGTGGAAATAAGATATTGAAATCTGGTCTTTCTCTTCATTTAAGGAATCCTTAGAGATGGGAAAGATATTAGTTGAAGGAGTTGGAGAAGTCCAGGAATACGTAGATATCTGTGATTATGCTGTAGGGCTTTCTCGTATAATTGGAGGACCCATACTGCCTTCAGAAAGTAAGTGGAGCATTGTTTACAAGGCTTGTACCTTCAGGAAATAAAAATGCTCAAAAACTATACACATTTATTTATTGTAGTGCTGGGCGGTATGACCAAAAATTTATATCACGGTATTTTTCAAAATTATATCGGTATCACGGTATTTGACGGTATTTTTTTTTCCCCATGCATGATTAGGTGACCACCCCAAACACCCCCCCCCGCCAGCCCAAACACCACCCCCGCCACCCCAAACACCCCCCCCATCCCCTTCACATAAATATAAATTACTGGCCAGGCACCCCCGACAGCTCACGTTGGTATCCGACTCTGAGTGATGCGTCCTAGCGACGGCGCTTTTGTAGAGTGTGCGCGATGACGTCACGCGCGCAACCCGGAAATACTAAGAAAAATTGCCAGGAGGCGTGCATTGCCGGTACGTTAAAAATTTATATCATTTTTTTTTAAAAAAACGGTGTTCGGTTTATACCGGTATACCGCCCAGCACTAATTTATTGTCTGCAACATTGCTACAAAACATGATTTTCTCAGTAACATCATAAGTAGCCAAGACATTGCTGAATGACTTCTACAATGTTTTCAAATATATCTGACAAAATGGACTAAAGAGGGGCCAAATGTTGAACCTCAAAGAGGGTCTTGAACCTTACTACAGTGGCTTGCAAAAGTATTCGGCCCCCTTGAACTTTTCCACATTTTGTCACATTACAGCCACAAACATGAATCAATTTTATTGGAATTCCACGTCAAAGACCAATACAAAGTGGTGTACACGTGAGAAGTGGAACGAAAATCATACATGATTCCAAACATTTTTTACAAATAAATAACTGCATTTTTTGCAAGCCACTGTACATGCATTTAGAGGGCATTGATCTAGAGACATAATCTGTACATAGAGATAAAATATTCTTGCTTCTTAGATTTTGTCAATGCTGATTCTCACAGGATTTTGCAGTGTAGTGTTATAGGATAGGGTACATGATGGCCTGAATAATTAGTGTAATCTATTGTGGTGGGCTTTGTAATCTGTTTCTGTAGGACCTGGGCATGCTCTTATTGAACAGTGGAATCCAGTGGGTTTGGTGGGTATAATTACCGCCTTCAATTTTCCTGTTGCTGTATACGGCTGGAACAACGCACTTGCACTTATCTGTGGAAATGTCTGTTTATGGTAAGTATGTTTAGAATAAAACTTGCTTCTAGTCAAGTGTATGTAAGTCAAGTAGTCTTAAAGGAGAATGCAAGTCAAAATTTAAAAAGCATACTGCCCAATAGTCCTCCTATTTAGTAAAAACGCCACACTTTTGGCTCACCTAATCAAATATTTACTCAGTCACACTTACTCTAGAACAGGCATTTTCTAGAACAGGCAGCCATCTCTAAAAAGGTATTCTCCCTTCCTTTCCCTCCTTGCTTCATACTGCACATGTGTTTCATTCCCTCCCCCCCTCCCCTCTGCCAGATCCGCTTCTGATTGGCTGGTGGGCATGTGTAGCTCAGAACAGGAGACAGGATCAAGTTACACACATGCTCAGAGAATAGGAAGGCTGCCGCTGGCACCTACAGGAAGGGAAGAGAGATTTCAGTGATGTCATCCTACTACCTATGCTGATTTTAAAGGGATGTCATGTGAAAGTTACTGGCATTCAATTAAACGATCATGATGGACAGCAGAACAACCAATGAGAGTAAGGTCAGACTTGATATGCAAATTAACCCGACCCCGACTTCAGAGCTGGCCAGAGGCCAGTTAGGAGAGGAGTAGCTTACTGTGGGACTACTATAAATACTGAAATATTTTAAAAACTGTATAAATTGTGTAACACATTATATTTAGGAACTTTAATAACTTAATATAATTATTCATTTAAAGAATTATTAATTTCGCGATAGTTCCCCTTTAAAAAGAATGCCTTTCAACTTACTTTTAATTTATATTAACCTTTCATTGTCCTTTAATACTTCACCACACTCCCCCCTTGGATTTACATTGTTGTCCTTTTAGTGCAAAGACTAATCGAGTCGATTTAGTTGTAGCTTTTTTTTAAAAAGTCAGTTACTAATCGCGAGCTAGCTAAAATGAAGGCGACTAGTACCCATGCAGACATAGAGCTCGCTGTTGCTGTGATTAGTTGCCACAATTGGATTTTTAAAAATTGCAGCGACGAATTGCCCTGTCTGTCTTAGCCCTTAGGCTGTTGATACACAGTCGTTTTCTTGGCTGGCATATATATACCAACATAGAATGCGTCCCCCCTGACATTAGCCTTAGGCTATGTGATAAGTTGCACTAATTCTTTTCCAATAGACAAGAAAACTTTTGTTTATGGGAAGTCGACTGTCCTATGAAAAAAGCAGAATAGTAGGAGAATATTAAAGGAGACATTTCATATCACCTTCATATTCAGTTATATGATTCATCTTTCTTCAATCTATGGAATCTTGCAGAAAAAAAACGATTTGAATGCATTTTACCTGCTAAAATCGTTTTTATATCAGAGCTGCAGAGAGATCTTCACTCCTCTGAAGCTAAACTGAAATGAGAGGTGGGAGTGTCTCTTCATTCTCCCACAGGAAATGGTCACAGCACTGACTGACAGGCTGAACTCTGCTGTAGCAGGGAAACCCCTCCCACCCCCCTGCCTGTGTATCTGTTACCAGTCTGCACATAGCTGTCCTGTGCTGCTGCCTGATCTTTACAAGTTGCAGGGAGTTGTTGCAGAAGAAAATGCAAAAAAAAACCCAGTTTAGGTGTCAAAGTAAAAGTTGCAGGGAGTTGTTGCAGGGGAAAATACCAAAAAACAGCCAGTTTAGGTGTCAAAGTACAAATTTTCATTAGGTACAGTCTATAGAATGAACAGATTTGACTCCTTTAGTATGAAAAACATTTTTTTTTATTTGGCAAAATATTATTTTTCAATAAAGAGAGTGAAGAGGCTTACAGACTTACCAGGATGAGTCACAGTCACAGCTAACTGAACAGCTCTAGTCAGGAGGGCTGGGCGGGGCCGGGAGCAGCACAAGAGAGCAGGACCCCAGCGTGACTGACGTGGTCGGGGAAATGACATCACCAAAGTCCCCGCCCACGTCTCACGCCCACTCCTCTCTCAGTGGCTGCAGCGTCTCTATGGGAAAGAAGCTGGGGCCGGTGGCCCTAGCTGAAGACAGAGACTTTCTTCTGGCCGGAAGCCCTGTGGATGGGAGGGGCTGCAGCGTTTCAGCAAGGATTTAACAGCCTTCTTGAAGAGTAGGTAGAAAATAAACTTTATTGTATTCAATTTTACTGTGTTAGCTGCTTTTTAAGATAAAGTGAAAAATTATTGTATATGTCTCCTTTAAAATGAACCTTAGTGACATATCTACAAAATGTGTTTTGTTTTTAAATAACCCAAACATCACCAAAGGCTGGGATTTTCCTTGAAGCAAAATGTTTTGATTTTGTTCGTTATAGGAAAGGAGCTCCAACCACATCCCTTACTAGTGTTGCTGTGACAAAGTAAGTTGATCATATGAGTTTCTTTCCTATTCGTCATCTGAAGCACATACAGTGGAGGAAATAATTATTTGACCCCTCACTGATTTTGTAAGTTTGTCCAATGACAAAGAAATGAAAAGTCTCAGAACAGTATCATTTCAATGGTAGGTTTATTTTAACAGTGGCAGATAGCACATCAAAAGGAAAATCGAAAAAATAACTTTAAATAAAAGATAGCAACTGATTTGCATTTCATTGAGTGAAATAAGTTTTTGAACCCTCTAACAAAAAAAGACTTAATACTTAGTGGAAAAACCCTTGTTTGCAAGCACAGAGGTCAAACATTTCTTGTAATTGATGAGCAAGTTTGCGCACATTTTAGGAGGAATGTTGGTCCACTCCTCTTTGCAGATCATCTCTAAATCCCTAAGGTTTCGAGGCTGTCTCTGTGCGACTCTGAGCTTGAGCTCCCTCCATAGGTTTTCTATTGGATTAAGGTCCGGAGACTGACTAGGCCACTCCATGACCTTAATGTGCTTCTTCTTGAGCCACTCCTTTGTTGCCTTTGCTGTATGTTTTGGGTCATTGTCGTGCTGGAACACCCATCCACGATCCATTTTCAGTTTCCTGGCAGAGGGAAGGAGGTTGTCGTTCAGGATTTCACGATACATGGCTCCGTCCATTTTCCCGTTAATGCGAATAAGTTGTCCTGTGCCCTTAGCAGAAAAACACCCCCAAAGCAAAATGTTTCCACCCCCATGCTTGACGGTGGGGACGGTGTTTTGGGGGTCATAGGCAGCATTTTTCTTCCTCCAAACACAGCGAGTTGAGTGAATGCCAAAGAGCTCTATTTTGGTCTCATCAGACCACAGCACCTTCTCCCAGTCACTCACAGAATCATTCAGGTGTTCATTGGCAAACTTCAGACGGGCCTGCACATGTGCCTTCTTGAGCAGGGGGACCTTGCGAGCCCTGCAGGATTTTAATCCATTGCGGTGTAATGTGTTTCCAATGGTTTTTTTGGTGACTGTGGTCCCTGCTAATTTGAGGTCATTAACTAACTCCTCCCGTGTAGTTCTAGGATGCTTTTTCACCTTTCTCAGAATCATTGACACCCCACGAGGTGAGATCTTGCATGGAGCCCCAGAGCGAGGTCGATTGATGGTCATTTTGTGCTCCTTCCATTTTCGAACAATCGCACCAACAGTTGTCACCTTCTCTCCCAGCTTCTTGCTAATGGTTTTGTAGCCCATTCCAGCCTTGTGCAGGTCTACAATTTTGTCTCTGACATCCTTGGACAGCTCTTTGGTCTTTCCCATGTTGGAGAGTTTGGAGTCTGCTTGATTGATTGATTCTGTGGACAGGTGTTTTTTATACAGGTGACTAGTTAAGACAGGTGTCCTTAATGAGGTTGACTAATTGAGTAGAAGTGTCTAACCACTCTGTGGGAGCCAGAACTCTTAATGGTTGGTAGGGGTTCAAAAACTTATTTCACTCAATGAAATGCAAATCAGTTGCTATCTTTTATTTAAAGTTATTTTTTCGATTTTCCTTTTGATGTGCTATCTGCCACTGTTAAAATAAACCTACCATTGAAATGATACTGTTCTGAGACTTTTCATTTCTTTGTCATTGGACAAATTTACAAAATCAGTGAGGGGTCAAATAATTATTTCCTCCACTGTAAGAACATTCATGTCTAATTCTTACCCCTAATGCCATTTACTCTAGTGTAATTTTTTTTTGAAGTATTCATTTAAAAATGGCATGTAAACAAAAAAAAAAAATCCCTATTGCCACCATTATTTTCTTGCCATGGCATAAAATTCACACCTTATATCTTTCTAAAAAAATGTGGTATATGTAGAATCTGTTCCCATGTTGATCCAGAGTAACACTTGTTAATAGGGCAGTAAGCACCGACTATTTCTTCACTGCTTGCCTTATTGGCTTCAAGTTCATTTGCTTGAGGGTCGTTCTCTTTTTTTTAAAAAAAAAAAATGTTGGTCTGTGGAGGACAACTGATGAGGTCTTTGCTGAGGGCTGGGCCCACCTCAAAGCAACCCTGGTATTTTACACCCTAAACATACCTCACCATAATCTAACCCTATTGCAATCCCCTTAGGGCTGTGGCAGACTAGTCGCCTGCGACAAATCTCCCTTGTCGCGGGCGAGTAATCTCCGATTTACATTTTCACCAGTGGGGAAAATTCGGGGAGATTAGTTGCCCGCGACAAAGGGAGATTTGTCGCGGGCGACTAGTCTCCCAGTCTGCCACAGCCCTTAGTGGACCTGGGTGTTTAGGCATGTGCAAAAATTTAGTCTGTTTTGGAATGTACAGCTCTTATTTTGTCTGTCATTGACAGAATCGTTGCACAAGTATTTGAAGATAACAAATTGCCCGGTGCTATCTGTTCCTTGACTTGTGGTGGTGCAGACATTGGGTAAGTTCACAAGGACAAATTTAAAGAGACTGTTAGACAAGTTTATTATGCTGGTACCTAAATTGACTAATGGGATTTCATTGTTTTTTTCTATTATGTATTACTCCTGAATTAATCAATCTTAATATTTACACACGTGAAACCGTTACTCTTGTTTTTATTTATAAGAAATGTATTACTCATTGTGCTCACTACATTATCATTTATATATAATAACTAAACACAGATAAGGACTCTGCAATCTGGTGTTCAACATAAGCACAAACAAAAACTGTAGCACATACCTGCCAGGAGTCAGAAATGTTAACATTATATTCACATTACACATATTGACCTTTATTTTCAGCACACTTAGTCACACCAGGAATATAGTTGTATTATTTTATTATTAGTCGAAATTTTGATTTTCAACCATTGGTATGTGTACGTTAGTAACTGCTGAATCCAATAAATAACCTTACTTTGAAAAAAGAAGGATGGCAGCAGTGGAATTTGATGACAATAAGGAACCTTATTTGTTAAAAATGCCCTGTTTGTTTGCACTTTGCTTAGGTCATCACTTCTGGCATAGCTCTTTGTGTTTCACTTTTGTTTAAATGCAATGCTGCCTGCTTTTAGCATCCCTGAATCCAGAGCAGGCATACCCCCTAACTTGTGGGTCATTTAGATGCCGAAATATGGGCACTATGGGCAGGAGATAACTACAGGCATGGACAGTAAGGGCCATTGGCCACAGGGAGATTAGTCTCTCGTGGTTCATTCATAGCAAACTGCAGGCTACTAATCTCACAAAAAGCCTTCCCACCAGCAATAAAGTGAATTGTCAGTGGGAAGGCATACCCGTTGCTGCAGGAGGAAACTTTGGATATCCTCAGAAGGAAACTTCAGATGACTTTGAAAAACAAAGCGCAGCATATGCCTTCCCACTGGCGAGAGCGCCTAGATTTAACCGCCCCCTCCACGAGGGCCATGGCCCTAAGGCTAGTGCCACAATGGGCTGTTTCATGGCCTGCATATAAGCGCCCCTTGCATATGCACTGATGCATGGAGCAATTTTGGTTTGGAAACGTGAACATATGCATTTTCATGCTGAAATCTGTTACGTGCTTGCACCCAGGCCAATGCATTGTCAGTCAGCACAGACGCATGCTAATGCAGATGCAAGTGGAAGGCACGGAATAGGGCATATTGGTCTATGTGTTAGTATTATATATAAATGTGTTAGCATTATTTTAAGCATTATCAAGTAACTTCAAATTGATTATTGTTCTTTTCTTATTCTTAGCAATGCCATAGCAAAGGATGAAAGAGTAGATCTGGTGTCATTTACTGGCAGCACAAATGTTGGCAAGCAGGTGGCACTTAAAGTTCAAGAAAGGTTTGGTGAGTTTCAAGAAGCTCCATACATTGACTTTATTTCTTATGGTGTAAAGAATGTAAAGAAACTTTTATTTTTTTCCTTTTATGTACTCTCTCATTATGTGTTTGTGTTCAGGTTCTTAATGTAGAACGTTTTGGTTTCATAGCAAGTTGAGAAATCTTTTTGCTGCTTTGTGGTTGTTTTTAATCATATTTCAATACATTGCACACATTGGATATGGCCCAAATATCTGGTTCTGCTTACAAAAATTAATACCTTTTTGATTTTTGTTTCTCTGCCTTGAACAAATGTATTCTTCTTATTCCAAGGACGCAAGTTACTGGAACTGGGTGGAAACAATGCCATTATAGGTAAGGATGCACCTGTGACTTAGGGCATCTCTTATTACTTATGTTTTAGGCTATGAGGAAAGTTCCAAGTTACTGCACAATGGCAGCAATGTATTAAGTTGTAATGTTTACTGTGTGTCTACTTAGAAAAAAACTTAATACCAGTTTGTAAACTTTTTGTTTTGAGGGCAGCATTCTATTCCCATAGAGCTCTAAATGTCTCTAAAACAATTATTTAAGAATTGAAGCAGAACCCTTATGGTATAGGCAACAAGCATTTTGGCAATATCTGTGTAGCATCCCCATATTCCTTGCCTTTATGCCTTGTGTCTGCTTTACTGTAGCAGCTAAAAATATCATGGCAAATAGCCAGGCATTTGCATTCATAGACCAATTAAAGCTAAATACTGGTTGCTGAACAGGGGCAAATTTTGACCATGTGACTGCTTGACTTGAGGGATTAAAAACACCAAAAATTGCTCAAGGCTTTATTTCTCTCTCCCCTTTTAAATTCCCAGTGTTCGAGGATGCTGATCTTAGCCTAGTAACTCCTTCTGTTCTGTTTGCTGCTGTGGGCACAGCAGGCCAGAGATGCACTACTGCCAGAAGGCTGGTAAGGATTTCTTGCTTGTCCAGAAATGGAATAAAACTTTAATAATATTCACATAGAAGGTTATTTTTTTTCTGTTAGCAAGGTGTATTACATTGCATCAGTTCACATGCCTGTATATCCTGGCCTGTTATCATTATTATTATTATTGACTGGGAATGAGAGTTAATGTTTGAAGCTTCAAGCGATTTATTACCCATCCTGAAATATAAAATGTATATTTTCCTGTTCTGTTTAGTTTTTACATGAAAGCATTCATGATGAAATTGTGGAAAAGCTCTCTAAAGCTTATGCACAGGTGCGAATTGGAGATCCTTGTGCGCGTAAGTGGCTTTCTTTTATTTTGTGAATACTGTTTTTTACCTATAGGAGAACCATTTGACAAGTTGTTGTGCCTGTGATGGAGCAAAGACAGCATTTGGTTCGACTGGGCAAGAAGCAGGCAAATCTAAAGCTCTATTGCTTCTACAAGAGACAACTATTCCGTATTTGAGCTAAAGCTGTGTATACCAGAAAAAGCGTTCTGTACATAGTACAACCCCATTTCCAAAAGAGTTGAGACACAGTGTAAATAAACAGAATGGGATGATTTGCAAATTATTTAAACCCTATGTCCAATTGCAAATAGTACAAAGACAACATATCAAATGTTGAAACTGAGAAATGTTATAGTTCTTTGAAAAATACAGTATATGCTTACTGAATTTGATGCAAGCAACACATTTCAAGAGTCTGATAAAGTTGTTTAAAGCTAAAACAAAGAAGATTCTGAACTGTTAAGCAGCTGAAATCCTTTATCAGGCACCAATGGGGCAACGTTTCGCTTTTTTTAATGCATGTTGCTGCATCAAATTTAAACTAAAATGTGAATTTTTCAAAAAACAAAACATTTCTCAGTTACAAAATTTGATATTTTCTCTTTTTACTATTTGTGGTTAAAATGTTTTGCAAAACATCCAGTACTCTTTTTTTTTTATTTTTTTTATTTATATTTTACAGTGTCCCAAATGTTTTGGAAATGGGGGTTGTGTGTTACTTAAACAGGCGATAATAAAGAATAGCTTATTGATTAATAAGCAAACGGCAGCTTTCAGATTCTCTGCCCACTAATGGCAGAGCTGTTGTACAAAAACCCACCTATTTATTAGCCCAGTGCTTTCCAACTGGCGGCCCAGGCCCCCCCCCCCATCTGTGTGTAAACTTAAAATGGTATCAGTACTGATATTAACTGGTCCCTGCATTGTTCACACCTCAGATTCAGGCTGTAAGCTTCTGTATTGTTCACATGTATAAGGCCTCAGACTTAGTATACCTCAGACAGACTGTAGAAGAAGGTCTGGAATTGTGTCACTGCCCTGCTCTACCCTTTCTGTGTGCCATTCTCTGCCTGCCCTGTGCTGCATGTGTGTGCAATACTCACCCTGCCCTGCCTGTCCTATGCTGTCTGTGTGCCATACTCTGCCTGTCCTATGTTACATGTGCGTGCCATACTCTGCATGCCCTATGCTGCCTGTGTGTGCCATACTCTGCATGCCCTATGCTGCCTGTGTGTGCCATACTCGCCCTGCCTGCCCTATGCGGCCTGTGTGCGCCATACTCGCCCTGCCTGCCTGCCCCAAGCTGCCGGTGGGAGGTAAGCCTGGCAAGGGTTTGTTCTGGGAGTTTGTTAGCATCTGAGTGAGTGAAGGGTGATATCCCACGTTTTTTTTTTTTTTGGTGTACTATCAACATTAATGTGGATATTCTTTTAAAAGTGCTTGTGATAAAATGGGTTTTAAAAAGGGAGTGGTTAAAACTGGCTTCTATTATCTGCCCTCTACCATAACCAGAAAAGTTATGGCCCTCGGTACCGGGATAGTATTAACCTATTACTGTTACATTGTGTTTTTTGGACCCACCAATTCTACTGTACTTCAGTTGGGTGCTTTTTTTTTTTCTCTACATTTTCTTGAAAATGACTCGACCTTTGTAAATGTTATTTTTTATTAAAATTAAAGGGTTTGTTCGCCTTCAGACAACTGCCTGAATTTGAACCGTAAAAATGTTCTTTATTTTTTTAAATAAACTGTTTTTAAGATAGTGTCCATGACGCGCAGCTGAAGTATGTATCTTAAAGATGATAATTTACTGACATGGGCAGCTGCCTGGAGGTGAACAACCCCTTTAAGTGGTGGTAATACTAACCACATGTATATCTTGCCCTGTGTCCTTCTGTACATTGTGCACCCAGTTAGCTTGCTCCTGCTATAGCCATCCACAGATGCATAGGGTTGTGCATTGTGCTTTCAGAGGGTTTTCCATAAAGCCTATGGCACACACAATGGTATATGGCCCCCCTATTGGGTTCTGGTGTGGAAATGTGGCAAACTGTACCCACATACCGTATACCATTGTCTGCCGGCAAAGGGTTCCCATTATTTGCTATGGAAAAAGTTGTTTTTAAGTGTTTTAACCACTGCGGTTCTTTGCTTGAGCACTGTGCCAGTCAAATCATGTGCCAGAGGCCTAAGATTTAACCTAGGAAGCATGGAAGAGGGACTTCTGATCGATTATAGTGCCTTTATCCTCTATTTTGTTTTGCTGATGTATTAGCTGGTCAGCAATCCATAAATATTACACATGCATATTCTGGATATTTGCAAATAATTAAGTAATGATTATTGTCTGTTCTATCCCCTCAGCTGACACACTTTGCGGTCCTCTACACACTAAGCAGGCAGTGGAAATGTATCTCTCTGCTGTTGAACAAGCAAAATGTGAAGGGGGTACAGTTGTGTGTGGTGGCAAGGTACGTCTAATTGTTCTTTCTCATAGACTGCGTGCGAGAAACAAATCTGACCTGTGTGTATGTAAAAGATACAGTTTCCCATTTACTATTAAAGGGGTAGTTCACCTGTAAGTTACCTTTTAGTATGTTACAGAATGGCCAATTCTATGCAACTTTCGAATTGGTCTTCATTATTTTTTTTTTTTTATAGTTTTTGAACTATTTGCCGCCTTCTTCTAACTCTTTGCAGCTTTAAAATGAGGGTCATTGACCCCAGCAGCCAAAAAACAATTGCTCTGTGAGGCTGCAGTTTTATTGTTACTTTTTATAACTTTTTTTTCTATTCGGGTCCTTTCCTATTCATATTCCAGCCTCTCATTCTCTAATTTGGATTTCTGTACTTTAAGTCTACAAAAAAATCAATAAAACATTAATTAAACCCAATAGGATTGTTCTGCATCTAATAAGTATTCATTATATCTTAGTTGGGATCAATTACAAAGCACTGTTTTATTATTACTGAGAAAAAGGAAATCAATTTTAAAATTCTGAATTATTTGATTAGTATGGAGTCTATGGGAGACAGGCTTTCCATAATTTGGAGCTTTCTGGATAATGGTTTTCCAGATAATGAATCCCATACCTGTACTATCACTATTACTATTTTTATTACTACAATTGCAACAGGTGCTATTACTACTATTAATAGTATTACTATTAGTTTTACTATTATTACTATGATTTGTATAACTGTTGTTACTACCACTATTACTATTATTTGAAGGTGGGCCAAGCCAGCTGGGTGCAACAAATGCGTTTCGCAAATTTTATGGTAAAGCAAAGCAGAAGAGATTTGCTCATCACTAGTCCTCTGGTTTGTTTTTTGATTGAACAATACATATAATTGTCATTATTATTTTATTTAGGTAATAGATCGCCCAGGGAATTTTGTTGAGCCAACTATTATGACTGGACTGGCTCATGACGCCGCTATTGTTCACAAAGAGACTTTTGCTCCAATACTGTACGTGATTAAATTTAAGGTAAGGTGCTCTAAAGTATTAAATATAGATATTTAAATGTATATCACTATACATTAATTTAAATGCTACAAATGCCAAATATAAACACAGGTATCAAATCTATTATCCAGAATGCTTGGGACCTGGGGTTCTCCAGATGAAGAATCTTTCCATAATTTGGATCTCCATACCTTAAGGGCCACATTTACTAATCCACGAATGCTCCGTGCATATTTTCGGCGACTTTTTCGTAGCTTGCACGACTTTTTGTACTTGCGACAAAATCATATTGTTGCGCCGAGTACGAAAATGTCGGATTCATTCAAGCTTTGGTATCGTGACTTTCCTTGGGCCAGGTTGGAGCTGCAGAGTGCCACTGAGTCCTATGGGAGACTTTCCTTGGGCCAGGTTGGAGCTGCAGAGTGCCATTGAGCCCTATGGGAGACTTTCCTTGGGCCAGGTTGGAGCTGCAGAGTGTCATTGAGCCCTATGGGAGACTTTCCTTGGGCCAGGTTGGAGCTGCAGAGTGCCATTGAGTCCTATGGGAGACTTTCCTTGGGCCAGGTTGGAGCTGCAGAGTGCCATTGAGCCCTATGGGAGACTTTCCTTGGGCCAGGTTGGAGCTGCAGAGTGCCATTGATTCCTATGGGAGGCTTCCAAAATCTTGCACTGAAGGATTAAAGTCGGAAAGGTTTTCCCGCTGTTTACAATCGTTTGGTACGAAAATTTCGGATCGCTAATATGATATTATCGTGACTAATACGATTTTTTTGTGATATTTGCGATCTTCAGAAATTATTGTATCCAATCCGAATTTTTCCCATTCGGGATTCAAACTTGTGATTTGATGAATCAAGTCTACTAAAAAATAATTTAAACATTAAATAAATTTAAATTGCCACCAGTTTTGGATTCATGAAGCTTAGTTACCATCAAGTATAAGGTAATGTTTATTACAGAGAAAAAAGGAAATCAATAAAAAAAATTAAAATGATTTGCTTAAAAAGGACTCTATAGGAGATGTCCTTCTCATAATTTGGAGCCTTCTGGATAAGGAATACCATACCACAAATCTTATATATTTAGAAAAAATACCTGATGACTGGGTCTAACTTGTGACAGGTTCTCATGCCCAGTAAATGATCATTAGCTGTTTGAGTGCAGAATGCATAGTACAATGCAGGGGTGAGAGGTTTTTGCATCCAGGTCTACTGGTTCAAGTGTGATGCAATTTTGCTGGGCAGCTGTGATCTACTGATTACTAACTCAGGCTCTACCTTTAGGAAACCCAAGTAATAGTGCCTTAGCAGCTACACATTTCTTTCTTCATATTCACGCAGTTATCAGCAATTTTTCAAATTCAAATGACCTTTATTTTTCAGACTGAAGAAGAAGCTTTTGCATGGAATAATGAGGTGAAACAGGGCCTTTCAAGCAGCATCTTTACTAAGGATCTTGGAAGGATTTTCCGCTGGCTTGGGTATATACCTAAAATGTTATATATGCCCATATTGTTACTCTGTCCAATTTACCCTTACTACCTTAAACCTTTACATAGTCCTTATGAGGCCTACACAAGGCCGTTTGTTTCCTAGTAACACATATTTATCAAACATTGGTGGCAAAACCCAAGGCTTAACTAAACTGACTTAGTTATAAAAAGATGGACATCACAGCAGGGGGGATTTACAGCTGTACTACTAGTCTTCAAGCTTTTTATACAAATTATTTTCAGAGCTTAAATTGTTAGGGAACATTATACAAAAAGCAGTAGGCTACAGGACTATTGTCATTACATCTATTTTCAGATTGATGTAAAATTGGTCATGAAATGTGATCTGATCTTTTTCTAAGTCACAACAATAGACAATCGCAGTCTGCTTAAACTAATACCACACAAATAATTAAATGTTTCCATGTTTTTATTGAACACACCATGTAAACATTCACAGTGCAGGTGGAAAAAGTATGTGAACCCTTGGATTTAAACTGGTTGAACCTCCTTTTGGCAGCAATAATTTCAACCAAACGTTTCCTGTAGGTGCAGATCAGACATGCACAACAGTCAGGAGTAATTCTTGACCATTCCTCTTTACAGAACTGTTTCAGTTCAGCAATATTCTTGGGATGTCTGGTGTAAATCGCTTTCTTGAGGTCATGCCACAGCATCTCAATCGGGTTGAGGTCAGGACTTTAACTGGGCCTCTCCAGAAGGGGTATTTTCTTCTGTTTAAGCCATTCTGTTGTTGATTTACTTTTATACTTTGGGTTGTTGTCCTGTTGCAACACCCATCTTCTGCTGAGCTTCAGCTGGTGGACCTGGTGGTTCTCCTGCAAAATGTCTTGATAAAATTGGGAATGAATTTTTCCTTCGATGATAGCAATCCGTCCAGGCCCTGACGCAGCAAAGCAGCCCCAAACCATGATGCCCCCACCACCATACTTCACATTTGGGGTGAGGTTTTGATGTTGGTGTGCTGTGCCCCTTTTTCTCCACCCATAGTGTTGTGTTTCTTCCAAACAACTCAACTTTGGTTTCATCTGTCCACAGAATATTTTGCCAGTACTGCTGTGGAATATCCAGGTGCTCCTTTGCAAACTTTAAACGTGCAGCAATGTTTTTTTTTGGACAGCAGTGGCTTCCTCTATGGTATCCTCCCATGAAATCCATTTTTGTTTGGTGTTTTACGTGTTGTAGATGCACTAACAGGGATGTTAGCAGATGCCAGACACTTTTGTAAGTCTTTAGCTGACACTCTAGGATTCTTCTTCACCTCCATTGAGCATTCTGTGCTGTGTTCTTGCAGTCATCTTTACAGGATGGCCACTCCTAGGGAGAATAGCAGCAGTGCTGAACTTTCTCCATTTATAGACAGTTTGTCTTAGTTTGAACAGCAAGGCATTTGGAGATACTTTTATAACCTTTTCCAGCTTTATGCAAGTCAACCATTCTTAATCGTAGGTCTTCTGAGAGCTCTCTTGTGTAAGGCATCCTTCACATCAGGCAATGCTTCTTGGGAAAAGATAACCCAAAACTGGTGTGTGTTTTTTATAGGGCAGGGCAGCTGTAACCAGCACCTCCAATCTCATCTCATTGATTGGACTCTAGTTGGCTGACACCTCACTCCAATTAGCTCTTGGAGATGTCATTAGTCTAGGGGTTCACATACTTTTTCCACTTGCACTGTGAATGTTTACATGGTGTGTTCAATAAAAACATGGAAACATTTAATTATTTGTGTGGTATTAGTTTAAGCAGACTGTGATTGTCTATTGTTGTGACTTAGATAAAGATCAGATCACATTTCATGACCAATGACATATAATATGACATATAATTCCAAAGGGTTCACATATTTTTTCTTGCAACTGTAGATAAATGGAGGGCACTCACTTCACAATCACAAAATACAATATCGGTATTTGGTGCAAAAAAAAAAAACAATTTGTACCCCCCATATAGGGTACCAGGGACAATAATTGTGAATAGAATAAGGGTTTGCACACAAAAAACACAAGCACAGTGGTAGTATTATATAATCCTTTATATAATATGCAGAAAGTTAAACAACAATTAATTTTAATAAAATAAAACATAAAATTGGAAAGTTATACATACCACAAAAATATGCACAGGCAAAAAGAGACACACAGTTAAGCGGATACACTTGCCAAAGATGAGAATTACCCCAATGTTTCAGCAGAAAGACTTTCTCAAAGGGAATCTTCAATTTTTGTGGTATGTATTACTTTACAATTTTATGTGTTATTTTCTGTAATTTTGTAAATTAAAATTGATTTTCTGCATATTATATAAAGGCTAACTACTTTTTTAATACTACCACTGTGCTTGCGTCTTTTGTGTGCAAACCCTTATTCTATTTAAATTTATTCACATGGAATTCAGGTGTCACCTTGCCCATGTCTTCCCTTCCTTGCATAACACTTCTCGCTCCATTCAAAAATACTGCTGAGGTTGCCTGTCCATCTTTTGGACTATTTATGTGCTTCCTTTTTAGGCCAAAGGGTTCAGACTGTGGCTTGGTGAATGTGAACATTCCTACCAGTGGAGCTGAAATTGGAGGAGCTTTTGGTATGTGGCTATATAATTACTGTTCTAAAGTATTAGTTTTGAGGGACAGGCCTATTCTTACTATAAACATTGCTTTGAGGAATGTGGAGATTCCTATTGCAATATCCAAAGTGAAGTCAGATACAGAATGCAGTTTGCTAGGAAATTCAGAAGAGAGTTTTTTGCACAGAATTTCACACTTCATACCAGTTGCACTCGGGGCAATTTGACTGACTGCCAAGCAAGCAGCAACCCCAGAGATCCCCTGGTTCTGTGGATTCTAGAGTTCCTGACCCCTGCAATTTGTTAATGTGCTCCCTAGAAATATTTTAGAAGAAAGAGTTGCTGGTAGCTGGCAGCAGCAGGGATTCCAGCTGTATGTAAAACTAAAATAGAATAAAGAAGGCATCATTTAAGGATGTCTGCCAAATGTGTAAAGGTTAAACCAATGTGCTAATTGGTTTCCATGGGTTTGCCCTTAGTTTTACATAAACCCTTAAGGCATGCTGTAACATGAAAAGATTTTTAGAAATGTAACATAAGCATTTCTTCAACTGGATTTTTTAAATCGCATTTCTTCCTGAGCCTAATTTATTCTCAAGAGCAATGGTAACTCTTAGAAATGAAGAGTGCAATATTAGCCGTTACAAGTAAATCTGAAGTCTCAGCTGAACTAAACTGGATATTGCTAATTGTGCAGACTGTTAGTGGCCCTCAAAATTGCCCCCCCCCCCCCCCATTGTTTCCATAATCCCCCTTGAGTACAGCGAAATTTCATCATAAAGTAAGAAAAGCAATTAAAAGGTTGTAAAGCCAACTGCCAGGTTAAACCTGGGTCCCTTCAGTAAAACATGAAAAATCCTTGATAATGTTTGATAAAACACTCCAAATTCCAAACTTTTGGAGAGAGATTAAAATATGTTTTTTAAATGTATAGTTAACTGGAAAGTAATTTCAATAGGCAATGTAAGGCTTAGATAATATCTGCATGGGAACATCTAGTTCTTAGCTATGTACAACAAGTCAAAGAAGCTTATAAATGTAGTCCTGTTTTAATATATAGTGGGTTATTAAAGCTGTGGGTGCATAATTCAAACTTTATTTTTATTTACTAGGAGGTGAAAAACACACAGGAGGTGGGAGAGAATCTGGCAGTGACTCCTGGAAACATTATATGAGAAGGTCTACCTGGTAAGTATGAGAAAAGCTAGAGCAGGCTATCTGTCTGTTTGTCTGTCTATCTTTTTATTAGTGTTGTGTTTTGTTTTTTTAAATCTTGTCATATTGTCCTAAAAAATTGTATTTGAGTGGATCTAATTTCTCTTCTATTGAACATCGGAAAATCGGATTCATGTCAAAGTGAAACAAATCTCTGCAAAGTGATTTATGGCATTATTGGGTTTTGTTTAATCTAAAAACTGCTAAAGATTTGCAATTAGGTATTTCTACTTCAAACTACTTATTTACCCATTCTGATAAAACGGTATACTTTCCATAGTATTTTATTTTCTGAGGGCAACTTACTGTTGGCATTTTTGGCCTTGCAGGTTAAAGTTAGCTTATTTCTGGGGCAGAATGCAAATCAGACATTGTATTGCAGTGGATTTTTAATTTTAAAATGAGCAATCTTTGGTATTGGGGCATTTTGGATGTAAGAACTTTTTCAAAACAGTTGTAAGTTAATTCATATTTGATATATAGTTTGTTTTGTTTTTTGTTTTTTTTACAATTTTGGTATTTAAAGTCCTATATCTTTCCATGATGTAGAATTACACAAAAGAAGATTACTTTTTTCTACCCTTAATTCTGCCTGCATATGTCTATCTTATCTGAGCTTATCTCTTCTCATCTGCCCACTTTTAGCACTGTCCTTAATCCTCATTATACTTAATATACTGTTCTGCACTATAATTCTCTCATAGCTGCAGTTGCTTAAAAGAAAGATTTCAACCTTGGCATTTCAGACCAGTGAGTTGATCCATAGTATCACTGCAAAAAAAGTTTCTGAATGACAGTACTAGGGCTCAGCCTGCCAAAGCATTTTAACTTATTGATATTATTTGACTCTAAAGAAAAAGAAACATTATTAAATTGTGGGCAGATACACAATCATAAAAGTGCATGAGAGGTTAGTTATGTAACTACTTATTTATGACACAGTAGCTTTTAGCAACAAATATGGCTTTTTGTGTGCTGATACTAAAACATACAATATACTAATAGTCTAATGGTATGCAGATTGTATACTATCTCTTGACTGCAGAATGATAAGTGATACCAGTCAGATCTAAATGATGCATGCTAATATTTCTGAGCTATGAAGCAAGTCGGGCATTACCTCAAATTATCCACAAATCATGGCCAGGGGCTTTGCCTTAAGTGTATTCTGTACAACATTCATATAGATGCATGGGGCAATGAACATATTTGTAATAAAGAATGCGTTCATTGACTTGGTTATGGCTTGGGATCAGCACTGATACTTTTAATATTTTGTATGCTTTCTAGAAAAGGTTAGACTAGTAAATAGAAATAATAATACATAAAAAACAACCCTATTGCAGAATAAGTATCACTTTCTGTCTTACTTGTAGATGATATTCTTTCAGTGAATCTCGAACTCTGCTGCTAGCTTTCTACATGTGTGACTGTTTTAGCACCCTCATTTCAGCTTATTTTTGGCAAGTTACCTTTTATCTACAGCAAAGTTAGACCTTGTGAGGGTTGGTTTGTTGTAATGAAATAATGAAAAGCATCACTTGATAAGTCAGGTCTGTTCATAAATACAGCCTGACCCATCAGTATATAAATATGTGGAAAGTCTAGCACACAAACCAGTCATTTAGTAAGTGCAGGGCTGGGTGTAAAGTGCAAAAAACAGGCACAGTTTACCATGTTGTTTGCACTGAAACCTGTGTTTAATCTATAAATGCACTTGTGCCTGGGTCAAAGAAAAAAAATGAGTAATTAGCATTGGCCTCCTTGCAGTAAAAGTTCTATTATGCCCCAGAGGTTTATGTAATTCAGGCAGCAGCGTGTCATTTTGTGCAGCCCCATAATAATTCCTAGCTCAGCTTTAGTGTAATAACAACAAGATTATAATCAATGATACATCGGAAAGGCTTTTATTATTGTTCTTGGATGTGTGCCCTGTGTTCCTAAATCCAGAAAATGATCAGTACCTCGTTTTCTTTCAGTACCATCAATTACAGCAAGGACTTGCCACTGGCACAGGGTATAAAATTCCAGTGAACAACCTTAGGATGACATTCAATGCATGGCAAACATCTCGGAAACCACTGATGGAAGAAGCCATTTACACAAATTATCTGCTCTTGTTACAGTCATTCATTTTTTAGAGGAAAAATTGGTAAACACTTGTAAGCACTTATCTGCACTTTCTTGACTGATATCCCAGCCATGAGAATGCAAAAGTCTCATTTGCTAAAGAAGAAAGTAAACTTATATGATATTTGAGCCAGCTCCATGAATGAGAATCCTGTCGTGTTTGCACCATTTCTTTCTTTTGCTAAACCCGTGATTATAAATGTTTAACTGCTCAGTATCTAGGTAAGCCACCATCTTAGAAAACAGCCTTTAGGTTTTTTCTGAAACTGTATTTTGCAAAACTTTTAATAAAAAATAATTAAACAGTGTTTTTTCATGCTAAATAAGTTGCTTAGTATGTAAAGTCAATATGACGTGATGAAAAATAGATTTATAAGTAGTTTGGCTAGGTTCTATGAAAGCTGCAATGTAATAAAGGTTGCAAAGTCTGGATGCAATCTAGAATCTCACAGCAACCAATCAGCAGGTGGCATTTATTGGTTTCAACCAGATGACCAAACATCTGATTGTTGCTATTGCCTATATGTTTTATATTTATTATTATGAATAACAACTTAGCACCAAAATATCCTGCAGCCTTGTACAATAGAAAGATTATACAATCAACATACAGTTTATATCCAAAATACACACGGTAAATAGGGTGCAGCTTGGTTTCTAGGCCTGGTGCTGACTTTTATTACAGGTTTTTTCCTTAAATTATTATGCACCATCCAGCAGCTGATTATGCACAGTGGCTCTCGTTTTTGCAGGATTAAAGGGGGATCTAAACCAAAAAAAAACCTGAATTGACTTAAGGTGGCCATACACGTAGCCCATTGGTGACACGAAACATCGTACCCACCCTCCACTGACGTTTAGGGCTGATATGGATATACATCAGATATGGAGGCAGTAACAATAGAAATTCTTTCACCACCTGCCAATTCAGCCCTGAATGTAGACTTTGCTCATGCACCTTCAATGGCGCTTGATCAAAATCTTTTAACCTGGCTGATCCTCGAGATGACCGATATCCGCAGCCTTTTGCAATATCGGTCACATCTTCGAGCCGCCATACACGCACTGAATATCATAAGAAACGAGGTTTCATGCGATAATATTGGTGCGTGTATGGCCGGCTATACTCAGGATGCTTCTCTTAGCACTTCTGTAATTAACACTCATTTTTATTTCTTAGATATTTTTAGAATGATAATACCAGGCAGACTTAGCCAGGATGTTCGCATCATTTACATTGGGCCTTCAAAAAGCTGTCGAGCTGAAGCCTGCATAGCAGTATAACAGGTTTCATAACTGGTAATATCTTTGAAACCACTTAACATAGAAAATATAGTGTAAATTGCAAACAAGCGGTTAGAGTACCACTCTGAATAAGTTTACGCCAATTCATTTTTTTAGGTTAAAAGCCCAAACCTCTGGAACTTGTCAGGAGTTGTAGCTAACTAATAGCTGAAAGAATGCAAGTTGGATATCCTAAATATAAACATTAAATCTTACATAACACAGAGGGGTTTAGGGATGAATTACATGTTATATCTTTATAGATATTTCTGTCAATATATCTGTCTATATGAGTTCCATTACAGTAACACACACAAAGCTACATTTTGCACTGTAAATGAATATAATCTTTTTTTCATGCCCAGAAATGTATGATTGTCCAATTAGTGGTGAGTATTGGTTCCTGCTATCCTCATTATCATTTATTTGTACAATACCAGCAGCAATATGCATCATATTTAATAACTGAAAAAAACTGATTTTCAGAGTAAAAAGAATTGGATTCAGGGCCTTGCTATTGATTGCTATATCTATTTTTTTCATTCTAATTGTAACCCTTAGGCTACTTTAACACACTCCTTTCTGACTTCTTGAACAGGTATTCCTGCATTTGGACTGTGGGATGAAATAAGGAAGGGTGTAGCTAGACTGTAAACAAAGAATTCATTATACCTTTATCTTTCATTATTCCATTACACAAGGGGAAGTAAAGACGATTTAGGTTTGGGTTTTGGCTCCATCCCCAAAATATTCTAGATTGGGATTAGATGAAAGTCAGCAAAGCAAAGTGTATTGCATATCTAAACTGGAAGGTTAATCAGAATATACAGGTGTACTGTGCCAAGTTCTTTGCATCTATAAAAACATTTTGTGAACTTCTCCTTCCTGCAGATGTCACTAGAACACCTAGAATTCTCAGACTTCCTCTGTAAAAATTACCCCACTAGCTCTACAGTCATTCTGGGTTTCCTTTTGAAGCTTAACTGTATCTCAATGCAAATATTGAACCCAGGGCCTAAAACCACTAGACTTACTATATTGTCAGTAATTTAATTTTTGATAATTTAAGCAATGCACTGGTTTGTTAACAAACTAATCGGTCCATGACTGGTGGCTGGAAAAGTATTGGCAAGCCAATTTAAAGTGGTAATGTTTCACAGAGGGTGGTATGGATAACAAATGAAGATGTTTTAGATGGAATATAGTGAGCCATTTTAGTTAACCAATCTACCATCACCAAACAATTACAGTGGTGTGAAAAACTATTTGCCCCCTTCCTGATTTCTTATTCTTTTGCATGTTTGTCACACTTAAATGTTTCTGCTCATCAAAAACCATTAACTATTAGTCAAAGATAACATAATTGAACACAAAATGCAGTTTTTAAATGAAGGTTTACGTTATTAAGGGAGAAAAAAAACTCCAAATCTACATGGCCCTGTGTGAAAAAGTGATTGCCCCCCTTGTTAAAAAATAACTTAACTGTGGTTTATCAATTTCAATTTTCAATTTCAATATCAATTTCTGTAGTCACCCCCAGGCCTGATTACTGCCACCCCTGTTTCAATCAAGAAATCACTTAAATAGGAGCTACCTGACACAGAGAAGTAGACCAAAAGCACCTCAAAAGCTAGACATCATGCCAAGATCCAAAGAAATTGAGGAACAAATGAGAACAAAAGTAATTAAGATCTATCAGTCTGGTAAAGGTTATAAAGCCATTTCTAAAGCTTTGGGACTCCAGCGAACCACAGTGAGAGCCATTATACACAAATGGCAAAAACATGGAACAGTGGTGAACCTTCCCAGGAGTGGCCGGCCGACCAAAATTACCCCAAGAGCGCAGAGACAACTCATCCGAGAGGCCACAAAAGACCCCAGGACAACATCTAAAGAACTGCAGGCCTCACTTGCCTCAATTAAGGTCAGTGTTCACGACTCCACCATAAGAAAGAGACTGGGCAAAAACGGCCTGCATGGCAGATTTCCAAGGCGCAAACCACTTTTAAGCAAAAAGAACATTATGGCTCGTCTCAATTTTGCTAAAAAACATCTCAATGATTGCCAAGACTTTTGGGAAAATATCTTGTGGACCGACGAGACAAAAGTTGAACTTTTTGGAAGGTGCGTGTCCCGTTACATCTGGTGTAAAAGTAACACAGCATTTCAGAAAAAGAACATCATACCAACAGTAAAATATGGTGGCGGTAGTGTGATGGTCTGGGGTTGTTTTGCTGCTTCAGGACCTGGAAGGCTTGCTGTGATAGATGGAACCATGAATTCTACTGTCTACCAAAAAATCCTGAAGGAGAATGTCCGGCCATCTGTTCGTCAACTCAAGCTGAAGCGATCTTGGGTGCTGCAGCAGGACAATGACCCAAAACACACCAGCAAATCCACCTCTGAATGGCTGAAGAAAAACAAAATGAAGACTTTGGAGTGGCCTAGTCAAAGTCCTGACCTGAATCCTATTGAGATGTTGTGGCATGACCTTAAAAAGGCGGTTCATGCTAGAAAACCCTCAAATAAAGCTGAATTACAACAATTCTGCAAAGATGAGTGGGCCAAAATTCCTCCAGAGCGCTGTAAAAGACTCGTTGCAAGTTATCGCAAACGCTTGATTGCAGTTATTGCTGCTAAGGGTGGCCCAACCAGTTATTAGGTTCAGGGGGCAATTACTTTTTCACACAGGGCCATGTAGGTTTGGATTTTTTTTCTCCCTAAATAATAAAAACCCTCATTTAAAAACTGCATTTTGTGTTTACTTGTGTTATCTTTGACTAATAGTTAAATGTGTTTGATGATCAGAAACATTTTGTGTGACAAACATGCAAAAGAATAAGAAATCAGGAAGGGGGCAAATAGTTTTTCACACCACTGTATATTGCAGCCCTCAGACTTAATGTATAATGAAATAGCTTCCCAGGTTAGTTCTGTGAAAAGTAAAGGTTAAAGAAGACCCAAAGCTTCTGTGTGTTTTTTTTTTTTAATTTTTTACATTTGCCATGTATGAAGCTGGCCAAATAGCACTGAGGAGGACAGGTTGGGCTGATGCATTGGGTATGCCAGATTCAAACAAAGAGGAGTCACTAGTTGCAGATTACCAAGGTAATGTTATATAACAAGCAAAAAAGTTAATCTACTACCTAACACTATTATTTCCTATAGCAAAGGCTTTGAATAAGTTAGTTGCATCATCAGTTGCAAAGAAATAATCTGTAATTATGCGGAAGTGTAGGTGTTTGCAGGTATTCAGTTCTATAGCGGGGGAGTTAAGCATAGTACTATATGTAAAGTGCATAAAATCCTGTACGAACCCATTCCCACCCTTAAACTACACAGTAAAGTTTTGGGTGATCTGTCAATGTATTCATTTCTAAAGTGCAGTGGTACTTGGTAAATATGTTATGGTATTTTATTATCTCATTACCCACCCAAAGCCCAGGGACTGGGGACATTGCCATGATTTAAAAAAAAAACCCTTCTTGTTGCACAGGAGAAAGGTGTGGAATGGAACCCTCACATTAGGTCAATATTGGACTCACTACTTATGTATATGTGAATTGCGTAAGTTTTAACGTAACCATGTGCATAACTTATGCAATTTGCGTAAATTTCCCGATGCGGCTGGACCCCCTTCTGAAGTAGATTTTCACAGGGCACGATACCCTCCTCCCCGCTGATGGTGGCCCTGGTTATGTATTTCTTAATGTTACAGTGCCTGGTATAGGCATGGGAGTAAGGAAATAAAGGTTGGACCCTTGAATTCAGTTGTTGAACACACCTTGACAAAGATTGTCACAAAATTGTTTATGGATACTTTATGTCACTCGTGCGCATTTTCAGTAAAAGGATTTATCTTTAGAGCATAAATTGATGCTAGTGCTATTGTGACTCTGTCTGCCCCTCCCCTGGAACAATAATAGCTCATTTCCTTTCTAAATGCAACTGTAGATAAAGGTGAGTGCTCTGGGGCCCATCCTTGTTATGTGCTTAGCAGAACACAAGGCATCTAGGCTTAAGGTCTATTTTTGGGGTAAAGGTTTGGCTGTCTCCGGACTGATAAATGAACCTGTTGATAATCTCATTTGAAAAGGTGTCTCTTGGTCCCAACTAAGATATAAATAATCCTTATTGGAGGAAAAACAATCCTATTGGGTCAATCCATGTTTAAATGACTTTTTAGTAGACTTAAGGCAGTGTTCCCCAACTAATGGTTTGGGGGCTACATGTTGCTTACCAACCCCTTGGATGTTGCTCTCAGTGCCCCCAAACCAGGTAGTTATTTTTGAATTCTTGACTTGGTAGCATGTTTTGTTTGACTAAAAACAAGATTTACTGCCAAATAAAGCCTCCTGTAAGCTGATAGTGTGCATAGAGGCTGCCTAATAGCCAATCCTCGTCCTTATTTGGCACTTACATAAACTTTTATGATGCTTGTGTTGATCTCCAAGTCTTGTTACATTTGACTGTGGCTCATGATTAAGAAAGTTTGGGGAGCCCTGACTTAATGTATGGAGATCCAAATTATGTAAAGTCCCCTTATCCAAAAAACCAGAGCATTCTGGATAACAGGCCCCATACCTGTATCACATATTTCATTATAGTAGCATAAGGTGAAACAGCAGGTAGTTCTGCAGATCACAGTGCTAGGCTGATATCAAATATTTAGCAGAATTGTGTTTATTAGAACTAACTCTGTTGTTTTATTTTCTTGCGTAAAATGATATGTCATATGCTCTACAATTCAAGTCAGGTGCTTGAGTTCAATGTGCAAGCAATGAATGATATATTGCATATTTTTATTTTTTATATAGGGCCAGGGGAATTTCCCTGCAGAAGAACTCCTTCAAAACAAGCATATGGTAATGGACTTTGATGACTGTTTCTTATCCCTTTGTTGCACAGTGCACTTTATACAGACCCATATGTTTTACACACTGATAATATGTGGCTACACATGATGATGTGCTAAAGTGTTTGCTAAAAAGTTTCCATTCTCTCTATAGAAAAATTATAAGCCTTTATAACTGTAAATGGTCAGTGATAACTCTCCACTGTGGTCAGGGCCGCCATCAGAAATCACAGGGCCCCTCACAACAAAATTTTCTGGGCCCTCCCTCCTCCCACGCCCCCAATAGCCCCTCCCCCAGTGACCCCTCCCATCAATACAAACGATACAGAGACTTTGGTAGCCAGGGCCCCCTAAAACATTTGTGGCCAGGGGCTATATTTTGCATTGGTGCCAGAACATTGCTAGCCAGCCCAGGGCCCCCTAAAACATTGGTGGTCCTCCCCCAAATACTATGGCCCGCTCCCCCCACGCATCCTTCAGCTCCCCCGCCAGTATCCTCCGGCTCCCCCCACTTCCTCCTGCTTCCTCCAGGGCCCCCCAAGCATCCTCCAGTCCCCCGCCCCAGCGTCCTCCTGCCCCCCCAAAGCATCCTTCAGCTCCCCCCAACATCCTCCAGGGCCCCAAAGCATCCTTCAGCTCCCCCCAGGGCCCCCAAAGCATCCTCCAGTCTCCCCCCCAGCATCCTCCAGTCCCCCGCCCCAGCGTCCCCCTGCACCCCCTCAAAGCATCCTTCAGCTCCCCTCAACATCCTCCAGGGCCCCAAAGCATCCTTCAGCTCCCCCCAGAGCCCCCCAAGCATCCTCCAGTCCCCCCGAGCGTCCTCCTGGCCCCCCCACTGACATCTCCCTAGCCATGGCCGGGGTTCAGCCCACAAGCAGAGCAGCTAATGTCCCGTTTCTCCTTACAGAGGTGCAGATTTTATAGCAGCCCCCCCCCCTTCCCCCCTTCCCCCCATCCCAGCAAAATGTGAGATTGCGGAGCACATAAGGAAGAGCAGAACCACTTGTGGGGCCCCCCCTGCGTTACTTTCCCATTGGGGTCCCGCAGACCAGCGACCGCTGTTTATGAGGAAGACTCCGCTATGTCCTGCAGCTCCCCGCTCCATCTGCGCTTATATAAGGTTGCGCCCCGTACGTGTGACGTCACTACGCACGGGGCGCAACCTTATATAAGCGCTGATGTAGCGGGGAACACCAGGACTTAGCGAAGGATGCCGGCTGTGAGAGGGCCCGGAATTGATTAAAGGGGGCCCGAGCTAGGAAAACACTAGTACGTTAAAAGTTAAAGTAAAGTTAAAAACATCCGGGCCCGGGACGACTGTACCCCCTGTGCCCCCCTGATGGCGGCCCTGTCTGTGGTCACTTGAAAAATACTCTCCGCCATGTTCACTAGAAAATTACTTTCCACTGTGTTCACTAGAGGACTACCCTCTACCATGGTCAGCGGAAAAATACTTTCCACCATGGTTATTGATTACACTCCTTCATAGTCATTGGAAAATTACTCTTCACTGTGGTTACTAAATAATGATTCTCTACTATGGTCAGTGTAAAAAATATTGTCTATCATATTAACTGGAAATGTACTTTCTACCATGGTCACATGGTCTCTACCACTTTCAGTGGAAAACTTCTCTCTACCAGTCACGGAAAAAAATGACTCTCTACCATGGTCACTAAAATTTCTCTGGTTCAGTTTCTTGTGACCTTGGTGGCAAGTACTATTCACCATGGTCAATGGAAAATAACTACTTTATGGCAACTAGAAACTCTACTCTCCAAAATGTTCACTGGAGCTCTACTCTGATAAACTACTCTCACCATTGTCGCCGACAACTCTCCACCATGGAAAATAATTCTCCAGCATGGTTACTGGGAAAATTACTTTTTCTATGGTCAGGCGTTTCCAGTGGTGGCCAATATTAGGGCAACCATTTGGGATTTTTAACCTTTAAAGCAAGCAAGTTGCAGGTAAATCTCAGTTCCTGTGTAAAATGTAAAATTCTTACTGAATTAGATGAAACAGAATGGGGATGACTTACAGTAGTTAGCCAGCTTGGATATATTGAAATATAAGTAAACATTCCCTGTTTTGTTTAAAGGGAATGTCATTTCCTAGTAGTTTAGCGCACAGAATGTCTTAATGTCCTATATACAGTATATTGATAATGGGTGCAGAGTGCAGAGGACCTCTTGCGTCTGTAGACTAAAAAATTACTGTCCACCATGGTCACTGGAAAATTATTCTTCACCAAGGTCCCTGGAAAATTCATGGTCTCTGGAGAATATCTTTTCACCATGGTCACTGGAAAAATAGTCTCCACCATGGAAACTGAAAAATTATTCTTCACCAGGGTCACTGAAAAAATACTGTCCACCATAATCACTGGAAAATAACTCCACCTTCAGTGCATTGAGGGAGGGAGAGCGGTGGCTTGAGGGAGTGTCCTGTGGGGATTGTGTATTTTCCTGCTGCCCCGGTGGGCCAGTCCTACTCTGGCCTAAAGTAGCAACATTCAGGAAATCCTACAGATAACATTGCCCTGATTGCACAAATAAGTAAGCTTTTCACCAGTATTCTGTACCACAAACAAAGTGTGTCACAATAAGGCTCATCCATGAATGCAATGTAAGGTGCAAAATTCAGATGCAAATTGCATTGATTTTTACTCACAATGCAGCACTCCCCCCTATAGTCCCAGTGCAATTGTGGGCAGCTGTAGTGTGTGCTGCAGCAACATTAGTGGTTGCACTGCATGTTGCGAAGGAGAATGTATGGGTGCAAGTACCTGTGAATCCTGTCAGTGTGCCCAATTTTGTGTCCTTTTCACCCGTGCTTTCATTTGGAAACACTTTTTTACATAATACAACCTGGATTTTTACCTTGTTACATTTGCACTACAACATATTTCTTACCCTATGTCATCAGCTTGGTTATATCACAAAGGCAGGTATAGTCCCACGCTTTCATTACCTCCTAGTATTTTGTATACAATGACAATAAATGCTGTTCCATGCATTCCTCATCTCTTACCCCTAGACTGAATACTTAACCAGCAGATAGTTTATATCATATTAAAGGAGAAGGAAAGTCATTTTTGTATTTTATTGCCAATAGATTTGCCACATTAGTGGCACCTAGAACAATATATTCTGCAGAAAGCTTTACCATACCTGAGTATAGCTTTAGAAGCTTTCTCAGTTTGCTTAAGATAGCAGCTGCCATTTTAAGCAGCTTCCTGCCTGCAGTCTCTATTATAGCTGATATCACACATTCCTAAGGGAGGGGGAGTTCTTAGCATTCTGGTGGGAGGGGGGAGCAGTAAAGGGGAGGCGGGAACAGGAGAGGGGAGAGAGGAGAGAACTGTGCAGACTCTGGCCCCGGTAATTAAGGCTGTTTCTGGGAGAGGAATTCAGACACTGGAACATTATGTGTACAAAAAAAGAGACAAGAAATCCTGTGTTTCTTTTGATAGAGGACTCAGTGCAGCATTTCTGTAAGTGCTTATGACTGTATTTACATAGACCTTTCTGATAAAGCTTACTTAGTTTTTACCTTTCATTCTCCTTTAGGTGGTCTAAATAATCCTACCAAACTGGAATATATATATTAGTAAATATTTCCCTTTTACATCCTTTCCCTTGAGCCGCCATTTAGTGATGGGCTGTGTGCTCCCTCAGAGATCACATGACAGGAAATAATGCAGCTCTAACTGTAACAGGAAGAAGTGTGGGAGTAAAAGACAGAACTTTGTCCATTAATTGGCTGATGTGGCCTAGCATGTATGTGTGCCTTGGTTTGTTTGGGTGCATGGTGAATTGTATTACCCAATGGCACATACTACTAAAAAAGTATATTTTTTATGAAAATGGTTTATTTGTATGAAGCAGGGTTTTACATATGAGCTGCTTTATGTGATATATTTTTATAGAGACCTACAAGCCCAACATGTTTGGAAACCTCAGCCATAAGGACGTGCATGACTTCATGAAGAATGCTTCCATTCAACATTTTTCTTGTTTGTCTACTTTACCAGTTCTAGCCAGATTTATATAAAAATAAAAACCAAAAGCAGTTGGGGAGGGTGTAATTGTGACAGTGTTACAATGAGCCAGAAGTAATATTTTTTGAAACATCATAAATATTAACTGAGTTTTAGAAATGTTGTAATGTCTTTTATTAAATAGCCACATGCAATTTCTGTTTCAGGCAAATCTCTATGCACTTGTATACTCAGGTATACTTTATGTGTAAAACAAAATATTACACTTACATCACATGCGCAAAATCTGAAAACTGTATACGCTGATATAATGTTTATATTTACATGTATTAAACCTTTACATGCTCCCCTTTTAGGCTTTCATCCTAAACTGCTTGCAGTTGCCTACATCACTGCCCTCTAACTTTGTCATTTCTTTGCCTAGCAAGTGACACAGCCTGTGGCAAAACTGGTTAAAGTGATTTAGGTTTCATATAATTATGAATTCTGAGAATTACGGGGGTGGTGTTGTTGCTGAATGGCATTCCACAAAGAACATTTAATACAATTTAATCACATGGAAATAAGAAACTTTCTGTTTCTGTAATCAAGTTAGTGTTCAGCATTTCCCTATTAGCAGTCTGTAATTCTTCACGCAGCTTTGTGTCACAGTTGGTTAGTTGAAGACGGGACGGGCCAAGCCGGCCGGGCACCTTAGGCAACCCGGTGTGATCAGATCGGTCATTGCCTCCACCGCTAATAACAAGCGGTGGAGGCAATGACAAAGTAGCACTAGGGGTAGGCAGGAGAGGCTCCTGCCTGGCGCCCCTCGATCATTGCGCCCTAGGCAGCTGCCTCTTGTGCCTACTCCTAGTTCCGGCCCTGGTTGAAGAACAACTCGAGGGCCGGAGCTAGGGGTAGGCACAAGAGGCAGCTGCCTAGGGTGCAACGGTGAGGTACCTCTTCTGCCTACCCCTAATCTGCGCTCCCTCGTCATGCCGATTGTCATTGTGCACATGGGGGGGGAGGGTGCAGGTGGTCGACCAGGTTGTCTAAGGTGCCCAGTCGCTTGGCCTGCCACTGGTTGGCTCTGATACAAGTTAGGCAATGGGAGCATACACCAGTGTATCTGACCTGCCAATCAAAATCTGACTCCAACTCCTGTAAATAGAAGGACATACTATCATACTGCCAGTGCCTAGAAATGTACTAATAAATGACTCAATTACATAATATTTTATATTACATTACTGCTTTAGAATTTTTTTAGAATGGTTTTTAATGATTACTTATATAACAGCTGATATCTCAGGCAATGTTGTGTCAGTGATCAGTAATCTAATAGATATTTATATTTATAATATTCTCTGGGAGGGATATAATTTATAATTCAATTTGTCATATTATTTTATAAAGTCTGTCATCAGTTAAAATCTTGGTGTTGTAGTTAATTCAGATTGCATATGACTATAATTACCATATTGCTCGTTTCATTTAACTGTGATAAGTACATCTTTTTAATAAAAAGGCCACTGCATATATGGTTCAAGATAGGCCCAATAAATAGGACTTTTGATAATCATTCATTCTGTCTATTGTTTTAATTCAAATAAATGTATAGTTTTGTTTCTTTTTATTCATAACTGAATGGTGCAGATCAGTAAAACTGAATGCACCTGGGGTTTTCTGCATAAGGGATCACCATACCTTAAGTCTGCAGAAAATCATGTAAACAAGAAATACCTAATAGGATTGTTTTGCCACCAATATGGATTCATGCAACATAGTCACTATCAAGTATAAGGTACTTTTTCAGATATGAATGTACATAAAGTTCCCTATAGGTCATGTTGATTGTTTTTCACTGATAGGGCTGATTTTGTAAGTAATTGTTACTTGAAGTTCCTAAACCTGAGTGTTTTGCCAACCTGACTGTCCCTTCTCAGCCTGTCAGTTACAGCTTTTAATGCTAACGGCCTCCTGCTGCACAAATATGGCAGCCCCCTCATACAGGAACAGGTGGGTATTTGCCCGTTCTGATCAGGTGGGATCAGATCGGGCAAATACTTTTATGGCAAAATTATAAATAGCATGCAAAGACAATGTAATGATATATTTAAAAATGTTATTTTCTGTTTAAGCTATTCGCATTGAATGGACTCTCTGGCAGTTCACTCACTCCTTACCTACAGTGCAGACATCTTATTCAAAATGTAATCTAGCCATACATGCCCAGATTAGATTAACTATTCTTTTTTAACAATTATAACTATACTTCCTGACCAATCAGTTTTAACAGACCATCCAGTTTCTTATGCCAATGTACCTTGTCAGCAGGAACGTGGTGCACAGGCATGAGGAGGTGAGTGAAGCCATTAGCTTGAAGGCCTGGAATAATAGCATTTGTCCATCCCTGTGCATAGCCAATCATACCATATCCGGCTGTAACTATATAACTTCAAGTGTATAGCCACTTGAAATCATGCTATGAAGAATTTATGGCACGCCTCAACCATGGCACCAGTCATCTCCATTATGTTTTTAGTGAATATTGTGCTACACATAAATATGCTTTATAGATTGGTATGTATATTGCAGTATAGTATTATAGTGACTGTTCACTGTCAGCACCTTAGAAATGAACTTCACACAAATGCAAGTCTTTCTCTGTGCACTTAGATCAAACCTTTCAGTAGACAGTACAAGGTCAACTGAGTTAAATTCCAAGCACTTTATGTTCAATCTGCAGTCGGTAACTCACATGACCTGGCTTATTTTATTAAAGGAAAACTATACCATCAAACAATGTAGGTCTTCTTTAAAATATATTGCATAAAAAAGTTTATAATATAAAACCCTGCTTCATCTTAACAAACATTTTTCATAAAATTTTACTTTTTTAGTAGTATGTGCCATTGGGTAATCCTATATAGAAAACTGCCATTTTAGGTACTAATTGCCGCCCCCTAGGATTATATGAGTCACACAAACAAACCAAGGGCACACATACATGTTAGGTCACATTAGCCAATGAGTGGTCAAAGAACTGTCTTTTATTCACTCCCACACTTCTTCCTGTTACAGTTAGAGCTGCATTATTTCCTGTCATGTGATCTCTGAGGGAGTACACTGGTGGCTCAAGGTAAAAGGTTAAAAGAGCAATATTTACTTAAGCTGCCCCATGTGTTCTTGCCACCCTGAGGCGGCCAAGTCGACGCTGCCCCCACTCCCTCCCTCGCTTTGTATTCTTGCATTGAAGGCGGGTGAGGGGGGCCTGCATCTCTCTGCACTAGAAGAGCTTTTTGATGCTCCTGGTAACTTGCCAGGCACTGCCAACTCACTTTGTTAAAGGAACAGTAACACCAAAAAATGAAAGTGTATAAAAGTAACTAAAATATAATGTGCTGCTGCCCTGCACTGGTAAAAGTTGTGTGTTTGCTTCAGAAAGTCTACTATAATTTATATAAATAAGCTGCTGTGTAGCCATGGGGGCAGCCATTCAAAGGAGAAAGGGCACAGGCACATAGCAGATAACAGATAAAACACTATTGTATTCTATAGAACTTATCTGTTATCTGCTATGTAACCTGTGCCTTTTCTCCTTTTTTCCAGCTTGAATGGCTGCCCCCATGGTACACAGCAGCTTATTATATAAACTATAGTAGTGTTACTGTAGCAAACACACCAGTTTTACCAGTGAAGGGCAACAGTGCATTATATTTTTATTACTTTAAAGCTCTTTCAATTTTTGGAGTTACTGTTCCTTTAATATTCTTTAATAGGCCACTTAATGTGATATAAACTATCTTTTTGTAATTATTCATTTTGGGGTATAGTTTTCCTTTAAAGGGGTTGTTCACCTTTGAGTTAACTTAGTATGATGTAGAGCAGTGGTCCCCAACCAGTGGCTCGTGAGCAACATGTTGCTCTCCAACCCCTTGGATGTTGCTCCCAGTGGCCTCAAAGCAGGTGTTTATTTTTGAATTCATGACTTGGAGGCAAGCTTTGGTTGCATAAAAACCAGATGTACTGCCAAACAGAACTTTCTGTATGCTGCCAGTCCATATAGGGTCTATCAAATAGCCAATAACAGCCCATATTTGGCACCCCAGGAACATGTTTTATGCTTGTGTTGCTCCCCAAGTCTTTTTACAGTTGAATGTGGCTCACGGGTATAAAAGGTTGGGGATCCCTGATGTAGAGAGTGCTATTTGGAGAGAGTTTGTAATTGCTTTTCATTTTTTATTATTTGTAGTTGTTTAGCAGCTTTCCAGTTTGGAGTTCCAGAAGCTATCTGGTTGCTAGGGTCCAAATTACCTTGGCGACCAGGAAGTGGTTTAAATGAAAAACAGATATATAAATAGACGAGGAACTAAATATAAAAATAAGCTATGAAAAGTAACAATAACGATAAAACTGCAGCCTCACACAGCTGAAACAAATAAATAATGAAGGCCAATGAAAAAGTTGCTTAGAGTTGGGAATTCTATAACATAGCATGTGCAGTTAAAGCTGATTTCCTGATAGCCCCAACTGCGCAGGCTCAAGCAGGGTTCGTATCGAAGGTGAGACCCAAAGCTTCTACAATTGAAAAGAAGATGGCGTCCAGATACGCTGCTGCGCTGCTCCTTAAGGCTGATGCCACACGTGGCGTTTTTCCGCTGCATATTTTCTAATTCTCTCAGCGGCTGAAAAACGCCTGATATCATCATCCATAGAAATAGCTTGAAAAGACTCTAAGCAAACCACACAATGCGGAAATACGCTAGAAAACGCCTTAGCACGGATTTTTCAAGCGTAGGCCGAAATACGCCAGTATTTGCAAAGCAAGCTATTCTTATGTATACGCAAAGGCAGCTGCCAGACCTTGCGGAAATATGCAGCGTTTTTTGCTATTTCGCACTATTAGCACCATGGAAACGGGATTTGCTTACGTCACCAGTACTAGGCTGAAAAACGCCATAGTCTCGGGTTGTGTGGCTTGTACGGCGTTTTTAGGCTGAGAAAAAACGCAGCGGAAAAACGCCACGTGTGGCATCAGCCTTAGGTTGGGGTTTGCGACCAGGGCAGTTTTTTAAGTTACAGACAGGCCCGGATTATCGCGAGGCCCCAAAGGCCCAGGCCTAGGGCGGCATGCCACCCCGCCGCAACTAAAGTTTTAAATTTGGCTCCCATACAGAGCAATGGGGACCTCTCCCCACTGCTCCGTATGGGACTTTAAACGTTTGCGCATGCACGGGGGGGGGGGGGCGACCAATGGGGGCAGCCACACAACAAATCCGGCGCTGGTTACAGAGTATGCAATAAGGGATAGGTGAGGTGGGTCGTGGGTCGAGGCAGGCCAGTTAAGGGGTTGAGTAGATGCTGCTAGGATAAAACACATCAATTATAAATAAATGCATGTGAGTATTTGGGGGCAAACACTCAAAGATATTACTGTATAAGGTGTCCCAAACTATTATTTGCTTTGCAGTATAATTATAGAAGTACAATAATTTCTGCCATTAGTAACTGCAGTGGTGCAATTCCACACCTGTGAATCAGCCCCATGGGGTGGAATCTGCCTGTATGTTACTTGTATGTTATATTACTGAGGGTTGTACAAAGTATGAGGAAGCAAATTTAACATTAAAACCTCAGTGATGTAACTCAAGGGTGCTGCTAGGGTGTGGGCTCAGCAGTGCTTCCTTTATACACAAACCGGCTGTTCTTGATTTTTTAGCGATTTATTTGTACCCACCACGCCTTATAAGCAATCTGTAGGCATGTTATAGATGTGTTAAACTACACACGATTATACAGAGTGAAAATCATTATCAGCAACTGGAAATCAATGCCAGCTGGACTCATTATCAGCTTCTGTCTGGCAAACAAAATGGAAAGTGAAGTGAAAGAGAAACTATTAGCACACCCTTACAACCAAAATTAGGCTTGGAAATCCTTTACCTTAGTCTTCTGCCTCTTTTCAGTCTCTAAATGGGGGTCCCCAGCATTCAAACAGGTTTTTTATTACTTTGTTATTATGTATAGGCCCACTATTATTCATCTTCTAGTCTGTTGTTCAATCCACTGCCTGGTTGCTAGCATAACTGGAGCTTAGCAACCAGATAATTGTTGAAATTCCAAACCAGAGAGCTGCTGAACAATAAGCAAAAAGCGTAGAAAAAAGTTAAACATGAGGACCAACTGCAAATTGTCTCAAAAATCACTGCTTATGTCATACTAAAAGGTATGTAAACATGAACTGAATATATAAGCGTATAATACAGGGGAAGTTTTCCACACTGTAAAATGTAGATGGGTGCTAGGAAAAGCCCTAGTGACTACATCAGTTTCAAGCACTATTTCTGCACCCCAACAGACAATTTATTTGGTCTTTAAAAAAGAATAAACATGACCCAAAAAGATACTAGTAGTGTTTCTTGCCTTACCAACACCAAAAAAAAACACAACATTATAACAACCCACAACCCAGTCTTTAGTCTCATGATGGGATGTGGTCCTTGTACCGAATGTCATTAGGAGTATAGGCATACCCTATAAGAATACGTAATATAGTATATACATAAATTACAAACCTAGTGCAGGTATGGGATCCGTTATCTGGTAACCCATTATCCAGAGAGCTCCAAATTACAGTAAGGCCATCTCCCATACACTCCATTTTAATCAAATAATTCAAAATTTAAATGAAATATTTACTTTTTCTCTCTTATAATATAACAGTACTTTGTACTTGATCCCAACTAAGATATCATTTATTCCTATTGGATGCAATTTAATGTTTTAATGGCTTTTTAGTGGACTTGAGGTATGGAGATCCAAATTACAGAAAGATCCCTTATCTGGAAAACCCAGATCCAGAGCATTCTGGATAACGGGTCTTATACCTGTATAATAAAATTAAGTTCTGACACTAATAATATGTATAACAAGTCATATTAAAGATATTTTGTGGTATACGTGTCTAAATTAAAAACACATACAAACACTATTCTTTTATGGTACAGTCAACCATTACTGAAAACTAGAGATTCCTAATCTGATTTAGATAATCCTTAATTTACTGTGTGCGTGGCTGCAACTTCTGGAGTGCTAAAGGGGACAACACTTCTCCCATTAGAACCCATACATAAAACACTGAAAAGAACGCTCTGAACTACACACATAGAAAAGCACAGGAAAGCCCTGTGCCTATTGCCAGCCATAAGCACAAATAGGAACAAGCACTGTAGCAGTTCATACAATTACTCATAGCTGTGGGTTTTGGTTGCATGATTCTGGGCAGCCCTGGAGTCTCCATGATATTGTCACCACTCAAACAGGTTCCTATAAGTTCAGTGGAACTGCCTTTTTAGATGACTGACATGAACACTGCTCTATACATACTGTATGTATATATATATATATATATATATATATATATATATATATACTGTGTATAGCCAGTGCTGTTTACTGTAATAAAAAGTTATTTTCTTTTATTTATGCCTATTTGTGAATTACACCACACTTTATTTTCTTTTATTTATGCCTATTTGTGAATGACACCACACTTTAGACAGTCTATTGGTCTTAGTGAAGCCGTTTGCACATGGATAGAAAACTGGCTACAGGATCGGGTACAGAGGGTTGTTGTTAATGGTACATTCTCTACTTGGAATAAGGTCCTCAGTGGGGTCCCTCAGGGTTCTGTACTGGGTCCACTTTTGTTTAATTTGTTCATAAATGACTTAGGGGAGGGTATTATGAGTAATGTATCAGTGTTTGCAGATGACACAAAACTCTGCAGCCCATTCAATTCTATCCAGGATGTGACATCCCTGCAGCAGGATCTTGACCAACTGGCAATCTGGGCAGCTAAGTGGCAGATGAGATTTAATGTGGATAAATGTAAGGTCATGCACCTGGGATGTAAAAACATGCAAGCCCCGTATAACCTTAATGGGACTGCACTAGGCAAATCCATAATGGAGAAGGATCTTGGAGTCCTTGTAGATAATAAACTTGGCTGTAGCAAGCAATGCCAGGCAGCAGCTGCAAGGGCAAACAAGGTTTTGAGCTGTATTAAAAGGGGTATAGATTCACGGGAGGAGGGGGTTATTCTTCCCCTTTACAGAGCGCTGGTAAGGCCCCATCTAGAATATGCTGTTCAGTTTTGGTCTCCAGTGCTCAAACGGGACATTACTGAGTTAGAGAGGGTCCAGAGAAGGGCAACTAAGCTGGTAAAGGGTATGGAAAGTCTCAGTTATGAAGAAAGACTGGCCAAGTTGGGTCTGTTTACACTGGAGAAGAGGCGCTTAAGAGGTGACATGATAACTATGTATAAATATATAAAGGGATCATATAATAACCTTTCTAATGTTTTATTTACCAGTAGGTCCTTCCAACGGACACGAGGGCACCCACTCCGTTTAGAAGAAGGGAGGTTCCATTTAAACATTCGGAAAGGATTTTTTACAGTGAGAGCTGTGAAGTTGTGGAATTCCCTCCCCGAATCAGTCGTGCTGGCTGATACATTATATAACTTTAAGAAGGGGCTGGATGGATTCTTAGCAAGTGAGGGAATACAGGGTTATGGGAGATAGCTCTTAGTACTAGTTGATCCAGGGACTGGTCCGATTGCCATCTTGGAGTCAGGAAGGAATTTTTTCCCCTCTGTGGCAAATTAGAGAGGCTTCAGATGGGGTTTTTTTTGCCTTCCTCTGGATCAACTAGTAGTTAGGCAGGTTATATATAGGCATTATGGTTGAACTTGATGGACGTATGTCTTTTTTCAACCCAACTTACTATGTTACTATGTTACTATGTAATCCTATACCTGTCCACATTTTAAACAGACATAAGGGTGTTTTTATACACAGAATTAATCAAAATGAATATGTACCTTTAATATACGTGCTATAGCGTAAATTTTTTTTTATCAATTTATACATAAAATGACATGTATTGCATGTTTATACACAGACCCATAGTCTGTACAGAGAGATATCATAAAACTGCCACAATAGGTATTCTCCTGTGCTATGTACACTTCCGATAAAATATATAATTTATAGGAGCCCTTTAAACATAACAACAGTTAAATGCTCACCCATCACTTTTTTAAATTAGGCCTGGTGGAAAAACTCACTGTTATATACACACAGTTCCATTGCAGTGACCCTTGTGGGGTGTATAGGAATACTTTGAGCTAGGCTGTCACTGCTGATGGTAAAATGGGCAATGCTTTTTATTGGCTAAATGTAAGTTGTGGGAAGACCGAATAATAAGGAGGTCATCCCCTATATAGGCCATTTTAATCAATAATACTAATCATTTTTAATAATAAGAACCTTGTTCTCTGTAATAATAAAACATTTGTATTTCAGGGTAACTAAGCTGCATGAATCTATATTGGTGTCAAAACAGTACAGCTAGACTTATTTAATGAATAATGATTTTTAGCAGACTTAAGGTACGGTGATTCAAATGACAAAAAGATCCCTTATCCATAAAACCCCAGGTCCCAAACATTCTGGATAATAGATCCTATCCCTGTCATTGTAAAATGCTTGAAATGTAAATATTTCTATTTTTTTTTTTTTTAGTACCAGACAGGTAAGGGAGTTCAGAGGAAACTCTGGATCAAGCCACAGTATTCTGACCATAATGAATAAACAAATAAAGTTACTATCATATAGTAAATATTGATGAAGCAATGGCAAATTGTTATGCAATATTTGCAAGAGTAATCTACATGAAATGTTGTGGGTCTCCATGGAATTCCCATTCATGCAGAGGAAATAATAAGTCTGCTACTGAGCAATACTATTTTTTTTTTTGTGTAAGTATGCTACAGGCAGTCCCCAAAATACCCTTATTAACACATTTATTAATGGCAAGGCGGCTATTGCTAAGACACCACACTGTGCAGTCAAAGAGGGGTACCTTAGCAGTAGCATCCTTTCCTCCATTTGTAACAAAAGCACAAATTGTGCCCAGGTGCAGTAACCCACAGCAACCAATAAGATCAGTAAATGCTACCTGATAATTACTTTCTATTAATGAATAAACTCGTAGCAGACTGTCTACATTTTATCCCAAATCCTGTTGGTGACTACTGCCAGCCTTGTGGTAGTAACAGGGGCATTAACTACTGAGGAAGCAGACGCTGCGGTTTTACATCTGAGTGTGGCTTACGGTTAAAAAAGGTTGGGGATCCCTACCCTAATTATTTAGCAAATTCAGTATAGTTTGGTTGAACAGGTCAACGTACCAATGTTTTGGGGCCATAAATTGAATTTGCTCTGGAGTCCAGCAACATCTAGTTAGGCCACTGGGTAGTTATCAGGTCGTTGTTTAGAAATGAGCCCTATCATGCCCATTGCCTATTCTTGTTGTCTCAACTTAATACTTCATCTAGTTAAACATAGTAACTTAGGTTGAAAACACTCAGTAGTTCAAACTTATGTCTATATGAAACCTGCCTGTTTGTTGATCCAGAGGAAGCAAAAACATTCAATCTAAAACCTCTCCAATCTGCCTCAGAGGGAAAACTCCTTCCTGGCAATCAGACCAGTCATTGGTCAGCACAGTACTAAGGGCTATTCTCAATTACCCTGTATTTTCTCACTTGCTAAAAAGCCTTCCAACCCCTTCTTAAAGCTAACTAATGTATCTGCAATACAAGTGATTCGAGGAAAGAATTCCACAACTTCACAGCCATCACTTTAAAAAAAACAAAACAAAACTTTTCCTATGAAAAGGATGGACCCTGTGGAAAAGAACCCATTTGGGCTGCATAGTTTCAAAGATTTTGTTGTTAAGGTAAAAAGCATACTATTCCATGATATGCCTCACGTATGAAGCAAATCCTGAGGATCTGAGCCACATGGACCTGAATCTATGCAAAAAGAACAAAGTTTTAGGGACGGTGATACAAATAAATTACTAGAGGAACAGTGAAAGTGCCCTGTTTGGAGGTGGGGAAAACTGTGGTAAGATATCCATAAACCTTTGCGTGGATGCAGTATAAAAATGCCATGAACACAATACATAGCACTGGTTTGCACCTGGGTAACCAAAACACAAATATAATCAACAAGGTTTGTCAGAAATAGCAGAAACATCTAAATTACCACAAATGCAGTACCTAAGAATATTCACTAGTCCCTTATTGTGTAATTCTGAAAAACTGTTGCAAGTTTTTCAGGAAGCCTTCTAAAGGAAATTCTCTGTGGAACACAAATACTGATTGTGCAAGCATGGAATCTTCCTTTGCATTTACACTTACTGGCTGTAATGAACTTGGTGCCTTTCCGAGGATGGCAGCGGCATCATTGCAATGGGTCCATTCTAATAACTGTGCAGAGCAAACTAGAGCTAAAAGGCAAATCATTAGAAATCATTCTGGCTAATGCAGCAAAATGGCACTGAATTTTGTTTTAATGAATTGCAGAAGGGAGAGCTTAGAAGACGGCAGACACTCAAGAATACATGCAGACATTAATTTTTTTTTTTTTTTTTTTTTTTTTTTTAAAGGTGTTTATTTATTCATTTGTAACATAAAACAACATAAAACATTGACATTGGTTCTACAAGCGTTTTCTTTTCATGCCAGAATGTAACGGTACATTGGGTTAAGTAATCAGTAATGTCCTACTCAAAATGGTGTTCAGATTCCTATCAAGGAGGGGAGGGTTTGGGATTGCCAGTGGAGGTTTGAGTTCCCAAGGAGGCCCCTGTGGCGTTATTCCATGGCTTCGACCCATGTTCCCCATATCTTGTCATACTTTTGAGGGCATCCTCTTGCTATATAGGTGATTTGTATCAGTGGTAGAAGGGCTTTAAGTAAATTGAGCCAGCTGGCAATTGTTGGGGGAGAGTGTGCCATCCATTGAAAGAGGATGGTTTTCCTGGCATAAAACAGTAGTGTTCTATAAAGGATGCGCAATGCTGTTTTGGGGGTAATGTCATCCACAATGCCAAGTAGGCAGACCTTGGGACTGAGTATTTTAGGTAAGGATGTTGTGTTTTGGATATGGTCTAGGACCTGATTCCAAAATTGGTGTATTTGTGGGCAAGACCACATCAAGTGAAAGTAGTTGGCCTCTGGGGCACCACATTTGGGGCACTGGGACGAGTTGCGGATTCCCATACGGTATAGTCGAAGTGGGGTCAGATGGAGTCTATGTATGATTTTGAACTGGATTAACCTGTCTCTTGTAGAGATCAGATAGTCATAGGCCCTGTCTGTCGCTTCCTCCCAATCTTCATTGTCCAGCTCCGGTATGTCTTGGCACCAGGCTTTTTGAGCTGTCAGAAAGGGAGATTGGAGGGTGGAGAGGAGCAGGGAGTATAGTGTGGCAATCAGCTTTTTGGAAAGGGGGTTTCGGAGGGTAGTTTCGAGCTTAGTGAGCGTAAAGGGAACTATAGTTCTTTGGAGTTGGTGTCGGAAGGCCTGTTGGAGTTGTAGGTATGAGAACCAGGGTAGCAGCTCTCCTGTGTCTGCATGTCTAATCTGGTTCCTAGGTAGCAGGGCCCCAGCGTTGGTCACATCTCCAAGTGTGCGTATGCCCCAGTGAGGCCATATTCGGTATGGGGCAATTTGTTGGAAGTTGGGTAAGTAGGAGTTTCCCCACAATGGCAGGCCCGGAGATAGGATTGGAGACTCCAGTTTGTATAATTTTAGTGTCTTTTGCCATACTTTGTAGGGTGTCACAATGACTGGGTGATTGGTCTGAATATCTGATAATTTACAGAATGGGATATATTTTAATGATTCCATTGAGCTAGCTAGGGCTGCCTGTAGTGGGACATTAGGGTTGGTAAGATCAGGAGAGAACCACCATTGTACATAGTAAAGCTGTGCGGCTAGGAAGTAAAATTGCCAGTGTGGGAGGCCTAGGCCGCCTTCTGTAATTGGTGCTCTAAGCTTGGCTCTGGAGAATCTGGGAGGTTTATTGGCCCACAGGAAAGCTGTCTGTGTTTGGTCTAGAGAGGTGAAGAATTTGGATGGAATGAAAATAGGTGAGTTATGGAAAATATAGAGAAATTTAGGAAGGAATATCATCTTTAGCAGGTTGATCCTGCCCCAGATAGATAGGGGGAGGTTGGCCCATACCTGTAGTTTCTCTTTCATGGCTTTAAGGATAGGATCTAGGTTATTGGGAATAAAGTCGCTCAGTTCCTTCCGTACTTGGATGCCCAGATATTTAAATGCTTCAACCCATTGCAGGGGGGTAGGAGGGAACATATTGGGGTTCATATTTGGGTCTATAGGGAATACACTAGATTTGTCCCAGTTGATTCTCAGACCGGAGAAGTACCCAAAATGTTTCACTATGCGTAGAACTGTCTGTACATGCAGACATTTATGGGTGAATTGGTAACAACTGGTGTTCTGCCAGTTGCAACACATACTTGCCTTGAATTAATAAATGGGCTGCTCAGTGTTCGTTTATTTAGGCCCAATAATTATAAAATGCCTTTATAAGTGCCTGCTAATTATATCGAGGCCCTTCACCCTCTGGTTCTTGTCTGGACTCCAATGAGGTTACGTTTCTGGTAGTTCTGACTCTGCTTCTACGGTTTCCGGATTTTTTTTTTTCCCCTTCTTGATAAATATAAGATGCTTTAAAGAGAACATTTTGTGGTAAAATAAGTTTGCCATTGCATTACCTTCCTCTTAATACAGAAGGAAGTATTATATTGAACTGTTAATCATAACCTCCACAAAAACCCTAGTAGCCTCACTTCCACCTGGCTGCTATCCCAACCAATCAGCAAGTAGATGGACCTGACAAGCAACTACCGACTTATTTGCATGTGTGAATGCAGGGATTGGCTACACATCTACTTTGTTACTGGCAGTGTCGGGATGTGCTCAACACTCATTTAAACCCCAGACCGGGATCTATGATAATTAATCTATGATAATCTATGTATTAATTTTAGCCTGGGGGTGAGTTTTGCTAAAGGTGCCCTTTAATAAACTACTTATACATTTTCTTCTTTGTTTCTTCCTCCATTATTCCCCAACTTCATCACTTTATATATTTCTACATGATAGAAAAGGAACACTGATGAAATAAAACCCACAAATCTCAGATAATTTAAGTTTATTTAACAAAGTAGCAATCTGACATACATTTCACAGAAATGGTTAAAAAGTCTTGGGAAACATTTATACTGAACCAACATTGTTCCTGCACAGCACAGTTCATGCCTTAAAAAAGCAATATATTCATTCTTTGGGATGTGTTGTTTTAAAAAGGCATTTAATAAATGTTTTGTTGTATTGTTCTTTTAAGAATTATCTTGGATATGTACCACTTGCCTTTTTTTTTTTTTTAATTTTTATTTTCTGTGCTAGGAACATCATTTGAAATTATGCACCATTTATACAGAATGCCCTGCCCCCACGTTCTAAGCAATAAATGACATTTTCATGAAAAAAATAAACTCCAATACAATTTAATCTTAGAAAAGCAACGATAACGCTAACAAGGATTAAATAATTGGAGCTAAACAGTATAACGGACTTTAGAAGCCACACAAGTAAGACAGTGAAGCAGGGAACTGCAAGTCAAACACAAAGAACTCCCAGCTGTAGCAAAAATAGATGGGGGTAATGTCATAACCATAGGTCTAGTATCCCACGGCAGCTAGTGGATTGTCACTTAGCTAGCAGATTACTATAACTGGAGCAAACTTTGCAGACATTGTCATGGATATATATATACATACAAAAAGTGCTGAAAACTTTATATCTCAAAATATATTAACATTGTATAAAAAAGCCACACAAAATCAGCTTTGCTGTAACAGTACGGCGTGGACACATGAAAAATGAAAAGGAAGAACCCACAATGAAATGTTTTGGTGAAACTATTGATATAGTGTATTTAGTCACCCTATTTAGTGTGCAAAACCTGTAGTCACAGAAACCATATGTAAGCAGTGGAATGAGGCCAGATATATTCTCACCTTGTTCTATGATGCAAGTTTTAATAATTGTCTTTTTTAAACATTCACAGCAAGGGGACAGCCCCCTCAAACTTCTACACTACCCTATAGAGGTACAGAATGCCCATTTTTGGCCTGAAAAGGTACACAAGACACACAAATGTACACAAAGAACAAAAGCATAATTTTTGGCTTACACCAACCACTAAAGATAAATAACACATACAAAATGGAGTGTTTCTTATGAATTAGCCATGTGCAAAATATCAAGTCCATTATCTTCACAGTGAATTGAAATATATTTCTTCTGATAGTGAGCTAGCAATCCTTTAATCTACTGAACAAATCTTCCTGAGATAGAAGCTAGAAGCTCCTGAACAGATTCAGTAGTAAGGCCCCTGTCCAGCAGAGGCTTAGCTAAAGGCTCCTGGGGGCAATGCTGACTTTGTCTAAAGGTTCATCCATCTTTAAGTTCATCAAGCTATTCAGAATCTTCCAGAAGTTTTTGTAGATTCCTTTGGATCTAAATGAAAAACAAAACATATGAAGGAATTAGCCACTGGTAAGAGAAGTCAATAATAGTAGTCCTTGCAAAACTTAAAGGGATTCTGTAATGAGTTTATAGTTTAGTTTTTATTACCAAGTTACACTGCGTACATTGCACATAATTAATGCTACCATTTTTTTTTTTAAGTGTATTATTGGTGTGTAGGCAGCCATCTCAGTGCATTGTGCCTGAGTCTGAGCTTTTAGAAGAAGCCAGCACTGCACAACGAACTACTTTCAGATAAGCTACTCTTTCTAATACTAAGTGCTATTCTCATATCTGCCATCGCTTGCTGAGGGGGGGGGGTGGTGACATCACTTCAACTAGCAGTGCAGCAGTAAAGAGACTGAAGTTTACCAGAGCACAAGTCACATGGCTGGGGGCACCTGGGAAACGAATAATAGATCTCGCCTCAAGTCAAATACATATAAATAAAAATCTGTTTGCTCTTTTAAAAAATTGATTTCTGCTGGAGGAGTGCCATCAAATGATGCATTTTCTTGTGACAGTCACTAGTATCTAATCAGGTTGGACCGATTACTTCCTTCACAGCAGAACAAGTTAAACAACTAGACACAATGTTTTTGAATGTGTTTTTTTTTTTTTTTTTTTTTTTTTTTTTTTAAGAAGAGTCTACAACAAATGTAAGTCAATAAAGCCCCAAGTGCCCTACATTTGTTTACATGAAGGATGACGTAGTATGACACCTACGTTGCTCTAACTCGTCATTACTACATAGAAATACCATTGTACTATATTGTAAAAAAAGCTGCACAATTGTAAGACATTCTACGGACAACACCATTTGTCTAAAAAAAGAAATGTTTCTTTATCTCCCAGATCACATCTTGTTTGACTTTCCGGCTTGGGTTGGCAAGAGAAAAAGGAGACATGTATTTATTCTGCAGTAGTCAAACAGCAGATTTTAAAACAGGGTTGGGCAATTCAGACAGCACATGACAGAAAAATTAAATAAATCCTATTGAACTGTGACAGTTAAACAATAATTATTTTTGCATGGGACAAATGGGGGTGGGGGGTGGGTTTGGTCCTAAATATACTATAAATACACTGCCATAGTATACTCTGTATCTCTGAGATTAGAAACATTAAGTCAGCAAAAGATGTCAGCTGAACATATCAGAACATCTAGAAATATTACATACTGTAATAAAACACTTGGATGTGCAAATGGATGTTGCTCCATTTCTAGTAACCCAGAGCAACCACTAAGATGTTTGCTTTAAAGTAGCAGCCCGGTATAAAGGAATCTGCTGGATGCTTTGGGTTTCTAAAACTGAATCAAAATCTGTAGTTACAGAATGGCAGTAATCTGCCAAATAAGAGTATATCTAAGAGCAAAATACACGCAACCTCTTTCTAAAAAACTGCTCTGAAGCAAACATTGGATTCAAGCAGTGACTTCAAAATTCCTACATTTTAAAATAACAAAGGCCCTCCCTCTCTTTCATCACAGCAGGTAAAGAAGCCAATATTAGGATGAGAATAAAACATTTGTGTTGTTTTCAATAGTAACCTTCACCCAAGGTTGTTGGTGGATATATTGAATTTACTATAATAAAAATATAAATATATTCACGCTTAACTGTATGAACATCAGAATGTGTGGGGGCACCCACTAAAATGTGAGATTAGAACTTTATATAAAAAAAAAAAGTTACCATTTAATAAATTATACTTCAAAAAAATCCCATAGGAATGAACAGAACATCGGTGAGTTTTTATATATTAAGCTCTAATCTCACATTTTGTTAAAGCAGCCACATTAAGGGCAGATTTTTCAAACAAACAGAAAACGCTCAAAGTGCCCAGTGTGCCTTTACTCTAAAGCTGGCCATACACAAAAATCTTTGTTTGGCAAGTTCACCAAACAAGTGAATCTTTGCCCAATTTGGCCATCTACATGCTGGGCAAAATCAGGTAAACTGATCATTTGGCTGTCGGACCAGCTAATGGATCGTAACAAGAGCCTACGCAGCCTTTTTGAAAAGACCATGCCAACATGCCAACTCGTCCTCACACCATGGGATTTTCAAACATGTCAGATATCTAGCAAAAAAAAAAAAAAATGGCAACCCAAACAGTTACAGATTTTAAATGTATGGTTCTGAGCAACCACAGAGTTGGATAGTGTGTGCAGAGTAGTGGTTCTGGATATGGATATACTACCTTGTCTAGTTTTTCGAGATTGTCTGTTAATTCACCACATATGGCGTTAATATTGATAGGCCAGCCTTCCATAGCTTTTTCTAGAGACCATCTGTAAATGAACAAAAAGAACAAAACTTTACATCACTCATCAATATAAAGCTGGCACTGCTGTAAAATGCAGGGACTGTGTGGTTACACAGGAAAATGGCATGCCTGTATGTATAATCAAATCTAAACACACACGCATGCAGTGCATAACTAAGCAGGTGTTCACAGAAGCTTAAACAGGAAAATGAACATCTGTTACTGGCTTTGGTTTCCCATGGACAGAAGCACTGCTGCCATGGGAAAGTTGACAAACTCGCCTCAGGCTGCAGCACCAAGCGAGTTACCGGGGCAGCAAAATATTGCTTCTGGTAACTTGAAGCCGATTCTAGCACAAAAAGCTATTGAAGCCCCCTCAACTCAGCCGGGGGGGGGGGGGGGGGTGGCTGTCTTAGGGCAGAACCACCGGAAATACTGTAGAAGAGTAAACACCAATAGTCAGAAATAGTTTAAATTCATTTTAGAAATTGAGGCTGCAGTAACTACTGTATGTCATGGTATGTGGCCCAGCCCACTGCTCGGACATCTGAATGCATTTTTTTAAGCTTGATGGATGATCATGAACATTGCTGCCAGTGCAACACACTTCTCCTCCTAATCTTCTGTGCTGCCCCTCTATGCACTTTTCATCTCCTCAGTTGTTACCTCTTACACTACCACTTCAAGCACTGACTTACCTACCTGTCTACTTAACCTACCTGCTCAACCAAGGTTACAACTTAAGCCCTCCACCTCTCAGAACAACTTTGTTCTTCACCAACACGCCCTAATTACTGATTTTCTTCATTAGTTACTACCAATATGTAGGCTGACAGAACCTTTTGTTTTAAGCCCTTTGGAGTAGAACCATGCCACCGTCTTTAACACTACGCAAACTATACTGTGAGTATCGGCTCTTGTAAGATTGATCGTAGGTGTCAACGGTTATGTTTGAATCCCCTTATTCTGCAGAGATGATGGCACCATATCCGTAATACAAATAAAGTAAAAAAAATACTAATGGTTAGGCTTATGTCACACAAGGATATTAGTTCCTTATTTCAGTATCAACTGTGTGGGTATAATAGGCTACTTGTCCCATAAAACAATTAGCTACAAGTGGTACATACTAATCTTGATTTTTAAAATAATCCTTATGTAAAGGCAAACCAAACAAAAAGCAACACACTGCATACAGAAAAAACAGGCTAATTTGCTAGCAAAGGGGCTACCCTGCAGTGTGGTTATCCTGGGCACCCAATCAGGTCTTTGCAGTCATTTTCAAATTTGTAGTAGACAGATCAAAGATCTGGCTGGTTTATAAAGTTCATAGCTTTCATGCTATTGATTTAGTTCTACTGATATAATGGCACATGCAAACACAGATGCTTACAGATTTAATGGAGAACCTTTAATGGATCCCGATAATGACAGCCTCTCTTCCAAATGCTCAATTCTTGAATGCATATATAAAGTTGAAAAAAGCAGAAGGCACACACTAAAGAAAACAAACAAAATCACATTTAATAATTTCATTTTCAAATTAAATATGTAATTATAAAGTCATACATTCTCATATAAATATCCAAGGAGTGCAGGTGAATCTGTAACACCATTGTAACCATACCTGGCACTTGTGCCTGTAAAGTGCAGTTGAAAGGCACCCCTTGCCAAATTAAACATTTAAAATATTTGAAACATAGGAACAAAGCACAGATAACAGCTTGTAATTGCCTTTTGCATCCACCTAAGAGTCTTATTTCTTGTTGAAGGAATTTTTGACCACTCTCCCTTGCAGAGAACTTTTAACTCTAAACCCCATATGTAATAAAAGGCACTAAGTTTGTGCATTAGCAGTAACCGCTAGCAACCAATAAGATGTGTGCTTTTAAACAGGTGACCAGTAAATTCTACCTGCTGATTGGTTGCTACTGGGCAAACTTTGTCCTTTTATTTCATAACCCCCAAAGATATTCAAGGCCCATCTTGAATGTTTAGGATTTACCCACAGATTTTCAATGATGTTAAGGTTAGGCGAGGGCTATTCCAAAACTTTTTGAGGTATGTTTAGGATTATCTTCTGCTTGTAGGAGCCAGATCCCCTTTTCAGTTTCACATTGGTGTTGATGTTTAGTGCAATCCATTCTTCCTTCTACATGTATGGTGTTTCTTGTGCCCACAACCCTAAAGCAGAACAGCTTCACCCCCACTTTTAACAGTTGACAAGGTATTTCTGTCATAAAATGCTGTTCTGTTTTTTCTTGTGGTTGTGGCCAAAGAGTTAAATTATGACTATGAGTCCACATCACTTTTTTTCAAAAGGTCTCCTGTCTGTCTACATGCTGTTTTGCATACCTCGGATGTTGAGGTTTGGGAGGAGGAAACAGACAAGGCACACAATTGTTTGTGGAGTGCCAGGCCCCTAAACATTGTGCCCTAGGCACATGCCTCTTCTGCCTACCCCTAGTTCCAGCCCTGTGTTTGTGCAAACACTGCACTGTGCAACGGTGCAACACCATTCCAGTGTCTGCCAAACCCTCCTGCAGGTCCTTTACAGTCATATGAGGGTTAGCATTTGCCTTTCTGGTCAGCATACAAGTTACTCTTACAGATCTTGCCTTGACTTCAACAGTTCCCCAATAACTGCCATTTCTTTAGGACATTATAGACAATGGAAACTGGGAGCTGTAAGCTTTATGTAAACTCTTTATAGCATTCCCCTGCTTGTGGTCAGAAGATAAATGAGCTTATTTGTAAGCGTCTTCAGCCCCTACTGGGCATCCTTCCTGACCAGAAGTTTTGACCAATGTATCTAACTAACAGGTACTCCTGTGTGTAAAAGGCACATAATCTGCCCATGTGTGGTAACCTATGACATATTTGCCATTTGCACTATATGCAAAGTTACTTGTAAAAGTAATTGCTACTTTAAGAAGTCTCCTCATTGCTATTACCTGTACCAGTAAAACAATGTAGCAGTAGTCTGTTCCCTACAGTCACAACTCCTATTGCCATTATGCTTTGCATGTTCTCTGATCATTAGACATGTAAAGAAGAATCATTTCAGGAGTGTGCACAGTACAGAAGAGTAAATATCCATAATATAATGGATTACACAGTTGGTGGTACTGTGCTCTAACTGAAAACATTTTAAAATGTTCATTAAAAAAAAAAAATGTTTTTATGGCATACTATTAAAAAAAAATGTGCATTTTGCAATAGTGAACATTTAAAACATACATATACCAACACTCACCTACTTAAAACCAATCCAAGCATTCAAAATAAAAGTAGAGAGGAACATCAAAAATATTTAGTTTATGGTTGAGTATGCAGTGCATACTTGACGATGACCAATGATTCACAAGTTGGACATAAACCAGACCATAAACCAGAAAATGTAATGTTCTTTAACAAGAAACCATAAGTTGGCATAATAAGTATAAGGTAAGAAGTATGTTAGCAAAATCAAATGATGTTGACAAACACTTACATAACTGCATAGATAAGTAGCAGGGCATTCATTGACAACATCTTCCAAATATTCACACATGCCAAGAACTGCCAAGGACCTGTTCAAACACAGTACGAGTTAATTTCCATAGATATAGAAATGGCTTTGTGTATTTCTGAAAACCCATAATTATACATACCTTTCCTATGTTCAGTTACACCAGTTCTCTCTTGTGTTCGGATTGTGAACATATCACTCTGGTTTAGCGCTTGCTGGGATTTTGCTACATTCTGAGGCTGATGGAATTCTAGGGAAAAAAAAACAAAACAAAACAAAAAAAAAAAAAAAACTTATTTGCAAAGGTTCAGAGCATTCTATGCGTTATTTTAAACACATTATAAAAATGGATTATCTAACAGCTTCTACAGGGGAAAAAGTTATATAAAACCCCAAAATAGTCAAAGACCAACCTTGTGAATTTTCCGACTCTGCACTCTGGGAACCTGTACTGCTGCAGTCTTCAATATCATTTCTCCTTTGTCGCACCAAGCCATCTAGTTCTGAAAAGTCTACATTAAAATCCTAAAAATTGAAATACAGATATAAATTAAATGTCATCCAGTGCTGATAAGATCAATTTTTCTAGGATAGGCCCTTAAATTATACATGAATTAAACCATAAACAGTAAATCAGAGGCACCAGTAAGGATTAAAAAATTCACTATATACAGCGTTCAATCAATTCCAAAGCAACTGCACTATCGGCATCTAAAACTAGTACTGCTACGGTACAGGCCAATTGTTTTCAAACAGTGGATTTTGCTAGCGAATAATAAAATTAGGTAAGCAGACTTATCAAATGTCCCACTGAATACAGCAATGATTGCTGCTGGTACATTATGATTATCAGTGAATGAAAATAATTAGATTATCTATCTTATTTAATTTGTAGTCAGTTTTGACCCCTGCCAACTACAAAGCCTTGGATTCTGCACAAATGCAAATAAAAAACTGCAATACGAATCTAAATCTGAACATGTGTTTACACATCATAGTGTTGCCTACATCTAAGCTGCTTTATATTAGTCACCAAAGGCAAAATATAGGTATAGGACCTGTTTAGAATGCTTGGGTTGCCAGATTAGGGATCTTTCCAAAATGTGGATCACCATACCAATGGGACCGTTTTGCCACCACTGTGGATTCATGCAGCTTAAGCTGGCCATACACGCACCAATACTATCGTACGAAACCTCGTTTCGTACGATATTCGGTGCATGTATGGCATGTCGGCGAGTCAACCGATATCGCAGGAAGCTGCTGATATCGGACGACTCGCCGATCGGCCAGGTTAGAAAATTTTGATCGGGCGCCGTAGAAGGCACCTGACCAAAATCTGCCGTCAGGGCTGAATCGGCAGAAGGAGGTAGAAATCCTATTGTTTCTACCTCCTTATCTGCTGTTTCAGCCCTGACAGATGGTCGCACGAAACATCGTCAGATCGCCACGTGTATGGCCAGCTTAAGTTACCATCAAGTACAAGTATTACTACAGAGAAAATTTAAATCATTTTAAAGTATTAGAATATGTGGGGAGATGACCTTCCTGTAATTCGGAGCTTTCTGAATAATTGTTTCTCTGACTCAGGGATCCCATCCCTGTAGTATGTTGTAGATCTCAGACTTTAATATTTAGCTACTGATCATAATGCCAGTAAACAATCTCATAATATACAGTTTTGTATGTGGATAGATAAGGATTGTCAAAATTAACAGATCACCATGACCAAAAAAAAACACCTTTTACTTACAAGGGGAAATGAATTGGGACGGTCTGTTCTGAAACTTTGATCAATTGGAGAAGGATTTGGACTATTTCCTGTGCTTCCACCCAGCTTAAAAAAGAGATAAAGTAAATTACACTAAGCAAACTATACAGTAACAGATACAGATATCCTTACACTATGATGTGGGGCTTTTATGTTCCATACGTTGTGAATATGGCTTAAATGGCAGAACTAAAATATCAGAATATACTGTACTCAAGCACAGATTATTAATACTTAAGTTATGAAATGTATACACACAATTTTATACTTTCTACATTATTCAGTTAAATTATGCATTTTAAAATAAGTCTTTCTAAACCATACAGCCTAAATGTGCAATACTTCAATTCAGAATTTAAAACCATATACTAAGGCCCTTGCAACCAAACCCTGGTTTGGATGTCAGAAGGGTACACAACCTGAACAGAAATATAAGCAATAAAAAAAATGTTTGGTTACTAACCCACCCCAACATTTTGATTTCTATTTAAAACTGCAGCAAGGAGAGAGATAGAAAACAAAGGTGCAAAAAATATATATTTATTTTTAAAACAAATCTATTTATACTGACCTCCAAATGACCGCAGATGGATTTCAATAACTTGTATGTTGTATCTCGTGATAACAAAGACACGAATATAAACTGCAGAAAGAGAATTGATCTCAGTTAAAGAAATGAAAATGGCAATCACGGAGTCATTAGTGGCAACATTAAAATAAAGCCAACCTACTCTTTCTGTGATTGTAGAGACCACTAATGCATTTGGAACAAGAAGTGCAGTTTTGGTTTTCTTGATGAGAGTTATGGTGAGCACAGGAATGGCAATCTGGAAAGAAGGATATTGGCATCAGATGCATAGATTCTATATACAGATATATTCTCAAAATACAGGGAAATTCTTAGACATTCTTCAGTGTATATCACTTTGACTAAACAAAATTTCTACCAAAATTTCTAACAAAAATCAATCTGTCTCTGTCATTAGTAGCATAAAGAACATCAGAAATAATTGCAAGAATGTGTTGTGAAAGCTCCTGACATTCAGTGCTATTAAGCAATGAAATAACACAATCAGATATCTTCCTCATGCCGGAGGTGTCCTAGAACACCCCTAAGGAAAACTATACCCCCCAAACAATGTAGGTCTCTGTAAAAATATATTGCATAAACAAGCTCATATGTAAAACCCTGCTTCATCTAAATAAACCACTTTCATAAAAATTTGATGTATGTTCTATTGGGTAATCCTAAATTAAACATTGCCATTTTAAGAAAAAAGGGCTGCCTTCACAATTAAAATGGAATAATACATGTATGTTAATGTAATGTAATGTACTGAAAGTGGAGTGGAGCCGATAAAACTGGAGATTGACAGCAAGCCCTAAACCCCAACCATCACTTTGAGAGTTAAAAAAACAAAAACAAAAAAAAACCACTACATTCTGACAATAAAAATTAGATATAGAATAAAGTTAAATGATTCCAAACATTTTACTAACCTTTGTGTCCTTTCCGAAAACCTTTGAATGGAAACAAACCCAGTTTGCTGAAATGTATAATTTCCCTTGGTATAAGAGGTCCTTTTGTAAAGCACAGGTAAAACCTGGGAATGGGAACATGAAAGAGATTTAAGCATAATGTACATGGAACAATTTGATGGAAGCCAAAGTTTTTTGGTTGCAACTTATCTTTCCAACTTGGCTATGGACATCTGAAAACTTTATAGAATACCAGGTGACACCAAATCCCTTGGTCAGAAAATCATTTATCTTTCCCCAAATATTTCTTGTTCTCAGTATTTCCTATCAATTCTTTTCAACTGTTTTAATGTTGTCAACCAAAGAATCGTTCATGGAGGGATTAGTTGAGCAGTAGGGGACAATAGGGGACAGCCAAGCACTAAATTATGAATCATAGCTGGAATCACTGAGCAAAACCACAACTGAATATTTGATGAACTCACATAATAAACCACATAATAAAGGGCATTTAATAACTGACAGTCGTAAACTATGCATATTTGCTGTATGGTATTTACAAAGTAATACAGAAAGCTTTAGAGACCTTTACCAAAAGCAATATTATGCAATGAATGGTTATAGGATACCTGTGGTAAGCACAACCCTTAGTACCTAGCATGTGATATTTCCTTGTTTTGCAGTTTTCCTTTCAAATATATAGTAGTGTAGGGTTTATTTTGCACATAGTGCAAAGGTGTATATCACACAGCAGGGCTTTAGGTCTGTATATTGCTGGCATTGCATTTAATACTACTGCTTATTCTCTAGTAATAGCTACTCTGTTTCACCCAGCACAGAAGACTGCCTGGCAGACAAGGCCACATTATATCTGTCTCTCTCCTTTAAAAGCTGCAAGTAGGGGAGGATTAAGCCTGTCGAACCAATGCTGTGGTCATTCTCTTATAAAAGCAAATAGCATAATAGTGGGGGAGGATAAGCCCTGTGATTATATATATATATATATATATATATATATATATATATATAGGTGCATGGAAAAGCCAGCACTCACGGGACTTTTAACAACAGTAAAAAATAAAAGAATATACCAAAGCAAAGCGTCACAGCATGGTTTCTTTATTGATCCGACGTTTCAGTTCCAGCAGGAACTTTCATCAGGTTCTCCCTGATGAAAGTTCCTGCTGGAACTGAAACGTCGGATCAATAAAGAAACCATGCTGTGACGCTTTGCTTTGGTATATTCTTTTATTTTTTACTGTTGTTAAAAGTCCCGTGAGTGCTGGCTTTTCCATGCACCTAGATTCATTTTTTACTGGCATTAGCACCCGGGCATTTTCTATTGTTTGTGGAGTGCTACCTGTCCTGGAACTATATATATATATATATATAGCTAGCATGAAATAATCCATGGCCGGCACACCCTTAAAATTCAAAAAAAATTTTTTATTTAAAACTCATTGTTTAAAAACCAACGTTTCGGTCCTCATTAGGACCTTTATCAAGGATAAAACAACGGTGTATCATCTCACATATAAATACCCTCTCACATATCAGGACTGATATATATATATAAAAAATGCACAACAGTTTTCAATATCTGTTTATCCAACTTACTTTCAATAAGAGGCTCCTCCTTGGGGACATCCTTAAACAGCTTGTGGAACTGCGCATTTGACTTTGAAAACTAAAAAACAAACAAAGGTGTAATGAGTGGACAAATCAGGCATGCAAGTCATTAAACAAAGGCCTAGGCGGGGAAAGAACAGCATCTATTCAATTATTGCTACCATGCATGGTATGTAATCTCTGACTTGTCACGAAAGCTTGGAGGCAAAGGTAAGCTTCTTGCTTGTTTTTTTACTAGCAATTGCTATTATATGTATGTAATTATATATATATATATATATATAGCTAGTATGAATTATATTAAAGGCAATATAAATGCAATGTTGTGCACGAATGAAGAAAGACGTGACTAGACTGCTTGCGGAAAGTTAGCGATCGGGGAATTTTGAAAACACATTTAAACTGCCCCATTCCATTACTTGTTAAATATTTTTAAATTAAGATTACTTTCTAGTATACTCACAGGAAAGGGACCGATTTGCCTTACCTGCCCAGAAGTCGTTTTCTTTCTTTCACGCTTTAGTTCCTGCTGCATGTCAATGGCTTGGTCAGATTCATAGATTCTGGTCCTTTAAAAAGAAAAGAAATACTTGTCAGCCATATGACAAAAAAAAAATCCCTGCAGCACTGAGTTGACTGACAAACAACCAGTGGGCATGGCAATATTACACAACACTACGTGCTTCTGTTGCAGGGATGCCGTACCTCTGCCCTACAGAGGCTGCTGGTCACACCACAGCAAATAGCATGCAGTATTTAAAGATTCCCTGCTCTAGTTTCCCCATAGGTGTCTTTATCAGATAAAGCAATGGCATTAGATCAACCCTTTCCTGCAAAGTCACTTAAATAAGAGCTTGCCTTATCTGTGTTAATCTTGCCCTGCTGCGTGTTGCCAGAAACATGCAGCACCACATAGATCAAAAAGCAAAATGGAAACATTCCCCAGCACTAGAGAGATGGTACTTGTGTTTTAAAATCTAATGTACTGTTAGCCCTTACTGGTAAACATGTAAATGTTTGCTTCAGAAGCGCTAATAAAGTTTATATAAATAATCAAGCTTCATGGAGCTGCCATTTCAATAGGGCTGCAGGGCCCATATTTGCAGAGTATAGATTAGCTTGTTACAAAATAATTAGTCAAATGCTGAAAGTTTCATTCAAGACTTTTTACACACAAATAGGATACATAACCAAATCTGACTGTTGCTACCAATCAATATTTTATTTGCAGTTAACAGCCTGCCAGAACCAGAATGCTTGGAACCTGGGGTTTTCCAGATAAGGGATAATTCCCTAATATGGATCACCATATAAAGTCTGCTAAAAGTAATTTAAACATGAAATAAACCCAACAGGATTGTTTTGCGCCCAATATGGCTTTATGCAGATTAGTTGGGATCAACTGCAAGGTACTGTTTTATTACTCCAGAGAAAAAGAAAAATTATTGTGAATTATTTACCTAAAATGGAGTCTACGTGACATGGCCTTCCTGTAATTCGGGGCTTTCTGGATAACAAGTTTTTGGATAACGGACCTTATACCCGTATAACATTTTCAGTTTTTGGCGCTACTGGCCCTTGAGCTGTTCTATTCACACCTAGCATGCAAATTAGCTTCTAGCATACAGGTCTTACTGGAGACTACATAAAGACATTTTATACACATTATAAAGAGGTTACTTAAGAGTGACTGTAAACCCAGCACAATGTCTATAAGGCAATAGGTTTCTTTGTATTACAATTAAATATGTCCAGTTTGTAGTTTCCTCAAATACTGGCACACAAATACAGTAAAAGATACCCTGTTTCCCCGAAAATAGGACATCCTCCAAAAGTAAGGCACCCCCCCGATTTTTCACACCCCTCGGAAAATAAGGCACCCCCCGAAAATAAGACACCCACTCAAACGATGGAATAAAGGTGTACTGTATTCTTCTTCATGGAAAAATAAGACATCCCCTGAAAATAAGACCTAGTGCATATTTTGGAGCTTAAAAAAATATAAGACAGTGTCTTATTTTCGGGGAAACACGGTAATGAAATATACAAGTACCCTGAAAAAGGTATCTTTCCTTTGCTATCTAGCAAGTCTGCATCATTTATCCGAATCTGTGGAGTGGTACACTGCGATTTAGCAATTTTCCTTTCATCTGTCCCATTCTCAGTCTCAGAGCTGTTAAGAAAAAAACAAAAGTGAATTTATGAGGGTTATACTACTACTCTGTTGCTTGCAAGTCCTAAATTGGGTTTCTATCTAAAAACTGAGGTTGACATGCTCAAACATATTGATTTATGATCATTTACATTGGATTTGTTTAAAGCCATCAGCAGAAACCTCCCCTTTAAAATGGTCTCTTTACCTTAAACTGACAACCATTTCTAATTGCTATCTGGAACGTGATCATAAAGCTTACTAAAATACAAAAGTTAAATCCCACCTACTGTACAGAAAACAATTTGCTTTACTATTCTGTATGTGAAACTAATGTTGCTTGCACACTGATTAATATATGGCTTACAGGGTGTGAACAAAACAAATGTGCAAAATTAACGTTATGGAGATGAAATAACAGGTCCTGTTCCATAGTATAACTGCATACCATACACAAACCTAGAAATAACACATTTGCTATGAAGGGAAATATCTATATTGAAGATGAAAACTGTGATGTAACTGGTGCCACAAGTCTAACAAGTCAAACAACATATTGTGTATATACAGGCTATAAAATTCAGAGTGCATTTATCGGAAACAGCAAAAAGGAAACCAATGCTTTCTAGTCACAAGACTTATCTACTGTTGGCTTTATACAAGCTAACCAGCTAAAGGAATATGCATTCGTGCACACAGACATGCTTTACATCCAAATTCATTTAGAAGGCGCCTTTACCGAGTGGGACTTCAATACAAACCTGGTAGCTTAGATTACAGCTAGCCCTCATCCTGTAAATTACTGCACTAACCCCCCCCCCCCCCCCCCCCCAATATATAGCTATTGCATTGTCTTAAAAAATATATGTACACTACTGGATATAAAGATATATGCATTTCAGGTTCTTGTAAGGATTTTACTGTTTAAAAAAAAAAAAAAAAAATAATAATAATGAAATAAAAGATTTGTATATCAGTACAAAGAAATCGCTGATTGCTGTATAACTTTAAATACCTTATATGATAAAAGAAAAAAAAAAAAACACTCTTTCCTATAAACAAAACATATTCAATACGTAGTGAAAACAGATTAGTCTGAATTTGGTTTTATTCCATAGTTCAAGCTGCAACTACTATTATACCCAGGTAGCGAGGCCTATTCTATCTATACACAGCAAAAATCTCTAATACAAATCCAATAGCTTGCAACCTTAACTGCACCTAAAGTCTCAAAAATAATCTTTGTTTTAGGGAATATTTATGTATATATCCTTAAAATGACTTGCCCTTAAAAAAAATATCTAGTTTTGCATATAAGTTGTGTAGGCAGAACGCACACAGTAGATCGCAAGTGCGATGAGAAGAGGCAAAGCAAGTCTTACCTTCCCTGAGCCTCTCTATGTGCTAGCTGCTGTCAAACGAACAATATCTGTCTGCTTTATCCACACACAAGTGACACAAGAGGAAGTCTCTCAAAAAAGGGGCATGACTCACTATTTTCCCAGCACCTTGTCTACTGCCTCACGTGTTTTTTTTACTCACTCCACAAAAATGCAGTTAGTAGCACAGCCCGCCGCATTGCATACAAGTGAAAATTAGATTGTATGTGATCATCCCGCCCCCCCCCCCCCCGGGTTCAATCAGAATTACGATGTATAAGGACATCAGAGTAGGGTGTCTGCAGTGCCACTATTACAGTACATTGTGTGCAGAAAGGAATGCAATGTATAGAAAATGGATACATTTTCTCCAAAACGGTAGTTAAAAAATGTCTAATGAACAGTTTATTACTATTACCACCACCACATTTATAAAGGACTAACATATACTGCAGAACCCTGAGGAAGAGCACTACTGGTCATACTCGAAACGTTGGACTTTTTCAATAAAAAACACTTTCTTTTGTATCAAGCCACTGTGTGTGCGCTACTCTTTATTAAATATATATATTATAATTAGGAATTACAGTTTGTTCTGCTGCTTTCTGAAATTTAGGTCCAAAGTACTGCACGTAGCGTCATCTCCAGCTATTATTGTCACTGCTTGATCTTTACATATAGAGCTTATTCAAAAAGCTGTGTAAAAAACAATGCACAGAATTACACATTATATGGCTTTTTGTGTTAAAGGCTGCTGCTTATTTTAGTTTGATATGAGGGTTTGGCCTTAGGTTTAAAGAAAAAAAAATGTTTAACTTTTTTGCACAGGTAATTCTTAGCAACTTTCCAATATACATCAACTATACATTTTCAATGGTTTTAAAGTTATTTGTTAATGTATAATTTATGCTATATAATAAATTATCTGTCTGGCTGTTCACATTTTCTGCACTCTGACTCCTGAAACAATGTTGCAAGCCAGCTGCTAAGAGCCAACTAATAGACTAACGGGAGACCTGACCCCTATTACTCTGCTTTCAATTGCAATTACATTTACAAATAACTTCAAAATCATTGAACTTTTTAAGGTGGGCAGGTAGTGTAAAAAGAATCAAGCTGAATAAGGTTTTGCAAACTCTTAAGTTCCCGCATAGAGGGGTACCATTGTACATTTTTAAATATTGTATATTGGAAAGTTGCTTAAAATAAATTTTCTTTCATTAAGCAAAAAAAAAAAAAAAAAAAAAAAAACAGTTTTGGCTGGAGGACGCCTACCATGACAACATTTAGGTGTAAAACACTTTGCACATTGTTTTTCTGAATAGGGCTCAGTAGAAGTCTAAGACATTGATTACAGTAAAGGCAGACATTTGATTTTAAAGTCAAAACCTTATCCAAATTAGTAAATAAGTAAACAGACCAAAGGCAAAACGGGAACACAGTATTTAAATAATGATTTAAAGTATGGGTGGGTATGCAGCACAAATATTTTTCTTTATTACAGATAATGCCTTGGTTGTATAGGACAAAAGATTTAACAAACACCATTTTCATAAAAATCCACATTTGATGCCTAACCAACCTACCAAGCATTTCCCTCTTTACCTTTTACATATCTGCCTGCCGCAATGCCACCAATGGGAGCTCCTATGACCATTTTTGGGTATGTATACAACATACAAGGACTGGCAGTTGCTATTTCGACTATAAAGTCAGCCTGCATGAATATTTATATAAACCAATGACCTGCGTCCTTAAAGCCATGTGAGATTTTAAATATGAATATCTCAATAAAAAGATCAAATTTTCCCCCCTGCAATAGTGTAAAAATTAATAAACCTGGCCCCTTGTATTGCACAATTTGCTCATGTCGCTGGAGAATGATAGAAAGCAGTATGGTAGTGCCCACTTGCTTATTAATACAATCAAGACTAACTAAAAGGCATCAGCCTTATTTTTCAAAAGCCTAAAGACAGATTTGCAAACAGACTTTGTTAGTGTTTCATTAACCCTGCATGGATTTCCTCTACTGCCCACAGGACTGACAAAAAGCACGCCTCTTGTGTTTCTGATGGATCTGTAGCTGATGCTGTGACTTATATACTGTATATAAACTATTTATAACTATAAATATATGAGTAAATTTGCCCTTGTATCTCTTTTGTGATGGGCTGCGTGCTTTTCTTAGAGATCACATGGCCAGTAATAATGCAGCTCTAACTGTAACAGAGAAGTGTGGAAGCAAAAGACAGAACTTACTCAATTAATTGGCTGATATGACCTAACATGTATGTGTGCCCTTGGTTTGTTTGTGTGCACCGTGAATCATATGATCCCAGGTGGAGGACCTTAATTCTTAAAATTTCTTTTTAGGATTACCTAATAGCACATACTACTAAAAAAAATAATATTTTTATTAAAATGGTTTATTTAGATGAAGCGGGGTTTTACATATAAGTTGCTTTATGCAAATTTATTTTTGTACAGACCTACATTGTTTGGGGGTATATTCTTCCTTTAAATCACTAGGTCCTTTAGTGTACATTTATGAATTATGAGAGTGATATGAATATTTGAATGCCATTATATAGGAAACAGTGTATTTAAATACAGATATTAGAAATCACCAGGAAGTTGCATTGCATGAAAACTAAGTGCCATTCTATTATAATAAGGTGTCTTCTAATATCCTAATATTTTACAACAGGTGCTACGTGACACAAAGTACATCATTAAGTATTGCTTATCAAACATCACTAAGCACTGTCTATAAAGAGATATTTTGAAGGATATTCACACAAACGCCTTACACACTTGTTGTGACTTACATCAGAGGCACCTAAATGTCATTAACATGCACGCTTTCAATTTCAATAAAACCCTTATAAATAGAACAAGCTAATGAAAGACTTATGCAAACTGACTGCTAAATCCCTTTCAACAGACTGTGCATGAAGTCTTTATGTGTGGTTTTTTACAATGACATCAGATCATTTTGTCAAACAAGAAGAATGACAGACAAGGGCATTATGAGAGTAATAATGAACTAAATATTAGGATTAAACTATCTGCATAAAAGGCCAGGTACATCAGTGACTATTTAGCCACCATATGATCTGCATCTCTTAAGGGAAGGGTGGTGGATATCCAGTAGACCAGTGAAAGGTTGTACTATCTAGACTATCTGCACAATTCTGGCATTACTTTTAAAAAAATCATTCAAAAATGGATATTCATTTTAGATAAATGCATTTACTGAACTTTACAAACTCAAATTATTCTGATCCCATACAGGTCTTATTATCTTTATTGCCAATAAAAAAAAAAAAAAAAAAAAAAACAGAGCAAAAATCTGTAGCCAGTTGCTTACTGCTAGCTGTAGGTTTGTGAACACCAAGTTGCCCAGTACACTGAATTAGTAAATGAGCCATGTTATTCACACATATGATTGCCCATCAGGCAGAGCGCCAATTACTACATTGGTCTAATGTCACAGCCCTGTTATTCTAAAAATATTTAACAAAACTTTTGCATGTTTGTGTTTTTTGTAAGAATATGTTAAAAGATTACACAGGAAAGAATAATATTAAACAAAAAATGTTTGGGAAGGTCCTTTAAATTTTGCATAAACATCACACTAGTGATGCTTATTGTCTGACGTAGTTTTACAACAGCTTATTTATAATTACAATGGTGCCCTCTCTCATTCGGACACAGTTATGTCACAATTCATTGTAAATAGTGCCAGTACACGCTGTCGCCCAATAACATGACTCCCGTCTGTACTGTACATGCAGTGTTCTTAATGGTTATACAAGGAACCGCACATGTACCTGAGAGTGACAAGGAGCTATTTGCAAAGCGCAGTGGCTAGGAATGCAGCTCAGTTACTGAGTGCTGGCAATGTTGTGTAAGGTCTTGGAACCATGGATATTGAATAGGTAAAGTGAGAGAGCCTTAGTGCTTGAACTGATGGCTACCCTGCCCAGAGAGGCTGTACCTCGATAGAGCTGGGCAATGCCACTTCACATAAAGTATTGCGGTTTACACGTTGTATATACATAATTAAAGCAATCACTGTCCAAATATGGGTATAGGATCTGTTATACAGAATGTTCAAGACCTGAGGGCTTCCGGATAAGAGGTCCATCTGTAATTTGGATCTCCAGACCTTTAGTCTGCCAAAATTCTGCTTTTTTCAGCAGGACAGGTCAGATTTGGCTGAATCCATGCCTCAGACTGAACTGAATTCTTAAAATCATGTGACTTTTTGTCACAAATATAGAAGTGTACAGTGAAAAATTTTCCACTTTGCGTGTGGTTCTCTTTAAACCTTCCTATTCTTAATTTGGATTTGGTTTGGTATTTGGCCGAATCTTTCACAAAGGATTCAGAGTTTGGCCAGATCCTAATAGTGCATTCGGTGCATCTCTAGCCTCCAGTAAGAATTAATTATATCTTAGTTGGGATCAAGTACTGTTTTATTATTATATGTATCTCTAGAAAATTCTTTGAGCATGTAACATATCATACTTTATAGATACTGTACATATATACGGCTTTACTTTATGTACCACAAACCATGTTTGTTAATTAAGATTTACTTTCTGGAAATGTATCCAGGTACTAATACAGATAAAAAGTACAGATAAAAAAAAGTCCTTGCATTGTAATATTTCTCAATAAAATGGACACTTGAAACAGTCAGCAGGTTGCCTTGTAGCTTCATAGTGTAACTTGCAAGTAGAAAATGGAGGATGCTTATGTGGGCAGACAACAAGGGATTAAAACAGGCAAGTACATGTAGCTGAATACTTATTGCCTGATTGTACATTAGTTTTAAGCTACTATCCAGTAAACTTTATTAATGTGTGCCCTATCTGCATTCTACTGTCTGGCTGCTTACAACTCCCACTTGTAGATGGCATAAGTAAAACTAGCATTAGATGATATCAGCAGACAGATAAACAGATATCAGTAGACAGCTAAAAGATTAACATACTTGGGTCCCTAAGGCTGCTGGGAGTTACTGTTAATAACTGCAGAACCATAGGTTTAGCCTATTTCACTGCACGTCAACACAGGATTAATTTATTTGAATCAATATTGTAGGGTGAGCTTGCAACCCGAACACTTTACAGCAGTATAGCTCAGCCTGCCCCCTTCATCTGTACAAGTACAACTCCCAGCACCCACTTACGATACTGCCAGGAAATACAAACAAAAGCAAAGCCACTTTAATAAACCTCTTAGAGCATTTACCCAGGGCCCATGCTGCACTCTGTACAATGGCATTGTATTGTAGTCAATCCTTGGAGGAATATAGATCAGTATAAACAGAAAGCCCAGACGGAGATGGGCCCCCATTAAGCACACAGCACCTGCAGGCCAGGCAGACTTCAAACAGTCTCAGAATATTCAATATAATCCCTCCCTGGCAAATAGCATTACTAATATGACTTTATAGTTAAAATGTGCCAAAGTGCCACAGATTTACAGGGTGCAAGGCTCTGGGCAGTAACTCTTTGCTCTGGGCCCACCAATACTAAGAAAGTTTGTTCTTAGAACAAATGGGAACTGGCCTAGTAACTGGCAATCTCCACACCTGCTGGAAAGCAGCAGCCATAACATCACAGTGCAACTCAGGCATCACATGCATCTGGCTAAGGTTACAGACATGGAGCAACAACAATAACAACTTATTTTTAGAAGAAATCTACCCTATGGCCAGTGGTTTCACTCTGTGCTTATACAATTGGTAAGGGGTATGGACCAGTGCATGGCGGCTTTAGATAAAGTCGGGGACGCCATAGTGTGTACTTGCAGATAAAAAATAAAGCATAGTATGTGATTGCGACTACAACATTCGGGCTGATCAGTACCCTCAGTGGGTTAGAGGCGCTGCCTGCTCTCTCCCCACACCCGCCCGCCCACAGTGGAAACTCTGAGTACTCACACTAAGTAAGCTGCTCTGTTTTCTTTGCCGGAGAGACCTATTGGCTCCTGAGGCTCGCAGCTCGGCTCCGTCATGACCACCATTTCCATGGGCAGTGGGTCGGTGTCTCAGTAACCTGCGCTCCTACACCAGAGAAGCCCCTCCGGCCGGCCACTATTTATAGTCTCTCCCCGCCGACCTCTAGTTTAATAACCGAGCTGTCAGAAACAAAGGCAGCAGAGACACAGGGCTCCCAGCCAGAGCAGCCCAGATCCTGCTCCTTAGTAGAACCAGTTCTGCAAGTCGCGCCGAAAACAATTGGCCGGGCACATGCGAGCGCTGCTGTTTCCCCGGCCGCTGAACTTGCTGAGGGGAGAGAGGTGGATAGGCGAGCGGCAAGGCTCTCTCGGGATACGGCTCTCTCGGGATATGGCTGTGCTTCTCGCTGCAGCTCAAAGTTTAAATAATTCAGTCAGGACGCTGCATTCCCAGGGAACAGCCTACATGTGTCTATTAACAATAGCGCTGCTTAATGTTTCAGGGGAAGATGAGTGAGCGGCTGCTGCTTATAGGGTTGTACAGTAACCATTTGCCTGCTGGAGCGGAACCTAACATTGGGTTTGGGTTTTATTCCAGCTGCTTTTAACATAATGGAAATGCACTGCAAGTAAAAGGGTCTCCTCCACCCAAAAACTGCTGTTTATTTGCATAATGAAAGAGAATATCACTCTAAGCAACTTTCAGTATACCTTCATTAACAGCTTTCAATGGGTTTGCATTTACTTGTAAATGTTGTTTTTGGTAAAATCAGTTTCTGTCTTGGCCCTTTTCAGTTCTCTGGGTCTGACTATTGGAATTGCAGCAGAATTCAGTTTCAGGAGTGCAGAGAATGCCATAGTCAGATATAGCCATGAGCAAATCTGTTGCTTTGCTGAAAAATGTGTGAAATGGCGAAAATATGCAAAATGTATTGAAGTCAAATGGGTTGATTCACTAAAGGGCAATAAAACGAGCGCTATTTATAGCATGCGTTAAAAATGTTATTGCTTCTTATTTTTTGTGACTTAACACTCAATTCACTAAAAGGACTGGCGTCATAATTAAGACGTGATGTTCTTTGCGTTATTTAACTTGCGATGAGCGGTTTTCTTGCGTTAATTCCCGCCGCGTGCGTTATTTCCTGCTGCGCGCGATATATTTCGCCGCTTGCTATATTAGGGCACAATTTTACACACGGAACCATTACTTTTGGAAAACTACTGTTCTGATAATTGCCATTTCCCTGAAAACTGGAGGATGCATGACTCTAGGGCCAACACATACTTGAAAAAATCTCATTGCAAAGCCCATGTTGTGTTGCCAAAAGCTCACGAACCACAATTTTCTTTAAGTACCGCCTGCCCCAAGTAGGTGTTAATATTCGCACAGACTAATATATATTAGCGCGTTTAACGCTTCATATGTGTTTGTGAATCATGCGTTAATATTATTTCTATGTAAGAATTAACACAATGCGAGGTAAATAACGCGTTTTTTTGTGCATGCAATATGCGTCAACGCATGCGAAATGACTTTGATGAATCGAGACTTAATTATCGCATGCTTTTTAACGCAAAAATGTATGCAATAAGCGTTATCGCACTTTAGTGAATCAGTCCCAAAGTCTTTTTCTTTTTTTTGCGCAACTTTTTTTTACTGTGCAACATTTTTATTTCACCCATTAGGGTAAAAACACACAGAGCTACTACAGGTATCGGACCCCTTATCCAGAAACCTGTTATCCAGAAAGCTCAGAATTACGGAAAGCCCGTCTCCCATAGACTCCATTTTAATCAAATAATTCAGAATTTTAAAACTGATTTCCTTTTTCTATGTAGAAATAAAACAGTACCTTGTAAGTGATCCCAACTAAGATATAAATTATCCTTATTGGATGCAAAACAATCCTATTGTTTTTAATTAATGTTTTATTGATTTTTTAGTAGACTTGAGTATTCCAAGTTACAGAAAGACCCCTTATCCGGAATACCCTTGATCCCAAGCATTCTAGATAATGGGTCCTATACCTGTAGTAGCAGCTACTTTTCTAGGTTTCAGAAATAGACAACGCTTATGATTTTAGCAGAGACAATTCTCAGTATTGTCTATAGCAGGGTATTTTCTGGCATTTAGTAGCCATGACAAGTAGCTGCTACGAAGTAGCTCCATGTGTCTTAACCATTTGAATCTGAACATTTTTTATAGTGAAACCTGGTAAAAATTTTGCTCATCACCATTTGCAAATAACTTTAAAACCATTTATAAATTACTGTATGTTAGAAAGTGCTTTAGAATTAAATTTTCTTTTCTTAGGCAGAATGTACTAGTTTAAAGCTAGCTGGCTATTGTGTTTATTCTTACATAACATACGCAGCAGAAGTTACATAAGGAACCAGCCCGGAGCTGACTGTGTGTGTGTTTGGTGCCCCAGGCACAAGGAGATTAAGTGACTTGCCTGAAGATAATGTTCCAGGACTGGAGTGAAGCCTGTTTATAAGAAGGGAACAATTTTTACTGTATGTCGATTTTTCATATGATGCGCAGGTTAATTACTACATGTGAATTTGGAGTGGATGTTTATGGGGGATAGGGAAATACACCAGTTGCTTTTTATGCTTTTAGACAAAGCATGAAGTCACAAAAGTCACACATATTTTATCTGAACCCAACTGTGCACAGCTATGTAGTATGTAATGATGTGGCTTCCAGAAATATCTTTGCATGTTGATATGATTATAATAGCACCAGATATAGTATGTATGTGCATGTCTGATATTTCTAGCAGATCCACTTGGGCTGCTGTGTGTGTGTGTGTGTGTATATATATATATAAGATGCTTGGAGTGTCCACTCAAGGGCAGGAGATGTGTTACACGGGTGTCTGTTTTTCCCCTGAGCACCACTCCATACAAGTGCCTTCTGGTTTCTGCTGGTATTTTGTGTGACATGCTCCATAAAAACAAGTGAAGCTTGATTTTAGACTACTTCATATAGTAACATTTATATGTATGTCAAACCAATCAACATCACAAGTCAGATTGTCAATCAATGCTGGAATATCATATTTACATTCTGCACTGCAAATAAAAGTTTACCTGGATACACACAATCCAGGGAGGTAGGAAGCTTGTATCTAGAACTAGTGCTTGTTAACCCTGCAGATGGTGGATCTCCTATATGTCCTGTTTTAAATCAGTTAACCAGTCCAGTGAAGTAGTTTGCTGGTGGTTTATATGGCTCATGATTAGTTATAGCTGGGGGTGTGGCTGTCACTGACGCATTCTCTACTTTGAGAATTAGAACTGAGCAGGACAATGGGTTGAAAATAAAGGTTAAATAGCCTAAAATCTTCAGAAAAAGAAATAAATGTAGTTGTGTGGCACTTTCTATGTATGCCACTGCTAGTTGGTGCAAAGCAGCAGCAGCAGCTTTACTAAATGAAACTCACAGAGCATTACTGCACATCAGTTTGCTTTGAGTTTAACAGACAGATGGCAAGCCTTGCTTCTGTTTTTCAGAAATGTTTGTTAGAATTCCTATCTCAGTGGTTCCTGGAAGAAATAGTTTCCAACTGCCTAGTATAGTGAAAAGACTTTAGATTTTCTGCATAGTGCCAGAAGTTGCATCTCAAAGTACATTCTTGATGCAGATACTGGTACCTGCCTACAGAATTTCTATTTCAAAACAGCAGTACAACATCATCAAAGTGCAAGGGTCCCACCCCATGAGTCTTATTACATGTGCCAAGAGCATCCCATGGCATATTTGATGGGCATTTAGTTGCTTAAGTTCTACAAAGTGTTCAGGTTAACTTTAAATGTATTCTTTTCATTATGCTGAAAGCATAATTTTGTTCTTACATTTTAATGCAGCTTGGCTCACTTTGGTGGCTGAAGGGTAATTAATACATCAGCACTGCAAACAGAAAGCACTGCAAACAGAAAGCACTTTACTGCAGCTGGTGCAGGTATCCCTGTTTTGCCACTCTAAGCTGTGACGCTAATGTATAGACTGTCACTGTAACGCTGATACCCCTTGAAGCACCTTTTATCATACAAATCAAGTATAGCTTTTATACTGGAGAATTTTATGTAACAGATGATATGTATACAAGTAAAAACAGTCTTTAAGCTGCACACCAAAAAACTAGGATGCTACCTGGGTGCCAGTGCAATGTTGCAAATGTAGACAAAGAAACAGTGATGGCATTCACAGGAATTTTCACACCAGATGAAACAGACATCAGATGAAAAATAAAACTGAGCTTTAATTCAGTCCGACGTTTCAGTTCCAACTGGAACTTTCATCTGGGACAACAGGGATGAAAGTTCCAGTTGGAACTGAAACGTTGGACTGAATTAAACCTCAGTTTTATTTTTCATCTGATGTCTCCAAGTGTGAAAAGTGCCATCACTATCTCTTTGTCTATATATATATACTATATATATATATATATATATATATATATATATATATACTATATATATATATATATATATATATATATATATATACTATATATATATATATATATATATATATATATATATATATATATATGCCAGTATATATATATATATAAGTTCTCACGACAGCACCTCACGCCAAAGTGCTAATAAATAGCCGCCCATGTGCACGGAATACAAAATAGCCACCACCAAGGGTCTTATAGTTCAAAACAATCTCAAGTGTACTGCATGTATAACCTACATGCAATACACTTGAGATTGTTTTGAACTATAAGACCCTTGGTGCTGGCTGTGTTTTATTTTATATATATATATATATATATACACACGTAACCAGTTGAAAGCACTCACAGCTCAATATAATTCTAAAAAAGAATTTTGGATTGAAACACATCGATGTGAGTGTGGAGCAATAAAATTATTTTTGATTTTTTGAATTATATTGAGCTGTGAGTGCTTTCAACTGGTTACGTATGGATACATTTTTAATAGCACCCGGCGAGTGGTGAGTGCTGTCAAGGAGAAGATATATAGTTAAAAATCTTAATGTAAAATATTCTTTAATGTATTATAATTGAGCATAATTCTTAGACATATTAAACTCAAGAACGTGACATGATATGTATTTTCTTTAAAGGGATGCTGACATTGTATTTAGAATTCCACCCATACTATGCTCAGAAGCCAATTCTTTAAAGATGGTATATTTTCTACAGCAACCTTAACTTGAATGCCTAGCTGACTTAGATTCCCAGAACTTGGGCTGCTAACTTTATTTCCTTGCAGGTGGGAAGCAGCCCAACTTCTTAATGAAGGAAAGGTTAGATATTTGTACTGTTGAAACACCCAGTGTTTTGTCTCAAAAAATGTAATTCCTGGCATATCAGATTGTGGGGATGACATCAGCAGAATCTTTGAGATTGAATCACTATTACATAGCAAGTTCTCATCAGGCATCCAATTAAAGGCTATAATTAAATATATACTAGTCTGCTCTGGTTCTATGGAATTGCATTACTTAGGAAGCTGGAGTGATACAGTTCATTGGAGGACTGGCTTGCCTGTTTTAAACATTAGGCTACAAATCCCTGATATTTTGTTCATAACCTTAACAAGTTTCTCAAGTAGCAGTTCAAAGCAGATTCATCCCTACTCATTAAAACCTGCCAGACAATGTCATGGTCATCTCAAACCGTTACCCTAACAGAGCCTCAATCTTGTAAGCACTATTTCTTGCTTTGGCAGACCCCTAACAAAATAGGTGGAACTTCTCTCATACTACATTGATGATAATTCAGTCTGAAAAATAGAAGTATGGATATAAATATAACTCATAGTTACCAACAACTGTAAAGCATGTCCTGAGACAGCAGGCCGGTCAATTACACAAGCCAAGCCTAATGGTCATTACTTTTGCGTTTTTTTTTCATTGTATTTTAAGGGCATGGTTCAGAATGAGAAATAAAGTTTAAACCTTCTTGTACAGTTATTCAGTTTTATAAACCTGGTAAATAAGTGCAATTGGGAAAAGCTTATATTCAATATTCTGTCTGTGATAACAACCTAATCCCATGTTTAGACGGTCTAACATAGTTTACTAAGTAAACCCTTTTCCTTTTTGGCATAAAAACAGGTTAGGTTCACTTAGAAGACTATGGGGAACTCATAGGTTTCTTAGGTTTCTTACTCATAGGAATAATATTTAGTGCAGACTTCTTACAAGAACAAGACCAAGAAGAAAAATACTCAACTGTGTAATATATTTTGCCATTTCCAAATGGAGTGCCTCCCTCTTATTAAACATCATGCCTTTTTGCTTAAATAAACTACTCCTAGGTAACAATGCAAGCTGATCCCAATTTCTGTATTCACCATCACAACAGCCTATTCCAAGGCTGAGCTTGTAGTCTGGAAAGCAGTATTTTAATTGCATACTATCTCCTTGCATTAGAGGCTATACAGTAAATCCACCTTCCTTCCCAGAAACATGTTACCATTGAGAAAGAGATCTTCTTTTCCAGCCAGTTTCTTACTCTGATATTGCCTTTTCTTTTGGTGGTTTCCTGAGGCACTGTATGGTTCTGAATGCTTCTTTCATATTCCTCCTCTCTTTTCCTCCTTTAAGACTACCTTATATATATTTATATAGGCTCTACCAATGCCTGTTTGATGAAGTGCAAGTGTTGCTATAGTAAGTTTCCTATACTGCATCAACATATAGCACAAAGAAGTGACTGTTTAACTTTCCCATTATACACAAGCTTGTAGTATTGTTAGGGCCTACTCTGTACACATCAGTGTGTGACACTTATTTTCTCTTTTACACTTTGTTTCCTTAATAACCATATACTCCTAAGAACATAGATTTGCATAATAGTTTGAACTTCCTTGACTTGCACCCTGGCTCGTGTTATTTGGGACTGGGCAGGACACCACATTAAAGGTGGGATTCAGGCTGACCATCTAAGTACTCCATATAAACCTACACCAGATTTGAGAAACTATAGGAGCCATAAACTTAAATTCACCAGCACTGTATTTAAAAAGGCAGAAGGGGTGGCAATATAAGCTCCCTGCAGTCTGTCCTTAAGGATAAGGTTGGCTTGTACCTGCTGATGCTGTTCTCTGCCCTTTATGCTTGATTCTTTTCTGGCGTGAGGTGCAGGGTGCAGAAAGACCCTAGACAGAGGTGTTCTCTGCATACACTCTAAGTGGTAAGATCTTTCACTTCTAACCAGGGTTTTACTAAATAACACATATTTACCCAAGACCTTAAAGCCCATAAGCCCCGTAATTTCAATATTTACTTTCTCTCACTGAAAATAACATAAATGAAAATAACATAAATGAAAAAGGTATCTTTGTGAGATATAATACAAAGTTAGTTGTTATACACATAGAAGGGAGGTTCCCTGATGGTCTATAAAAAGCCTGCTATAACTTACCAAATGCAGTTTAACATTAACTAGCTTTGTGACTGACTGCATTGCTATTTGCCTCTTAATTGTGCCACTTAGAGTGTAAACCTGTTGCTCCCACGGCACAAAACCACAGGTGACCCGCCACACGCAAAATTATGAGTTACCAATGATCATGCCCCCTGTTCCCCCAGGCTTCCCCAGATATGGGGTCTGCTTATACTTGATCCCACCTAAGAATCCATGTTGGTGGCAAATAAATCCTATTGGGTTAACTTAAAGTTTAAATGTATTTTTTTTATTAAAAAAATTATCTGGAAACCACATGCATTCAGGATAATAAGTTCAATGACTGCATACTTATGTCCAGCCTCCTGATAGTATCTTGTAGTACTAATGGTTGCAATTAAATTATTATATAACAATGGAAATACTGGAAACTCAATATCCAGAAAGCTCCGAATTACAGAAAGCCTGCCTCCCATAGACTCCATTTTAATCAAATAATTCAGATTTTTTAAATTGATTTCCTTTTTCTCTGTAAAAAGAAAACAGTGCTTTGTATTTGATCACAACTTAGATATAATTAATCCTTACTGGATGCAAAATAATCCTATTGGGTTTATTTAAAGTTTTATTGTTTTCTTAGTAGACTTAGGGGCTGATTTACTAACCCACGAATCCGACCCGAATTGGAAAAGTTCCGACTTGAAAACGAATATTTTGCGACTTTTTCGTATGTTTTGCGATTTTTTCGGATTCTGTACGAATTTTTCGGATCCAATACGATTTTTGCGTAAAAACGCGAGTTTTTCGTATCCATTACGAAAGTTGCGTAAAAAGTTGCGCATTTTGCGTAGCGTTAAAACTTACGCGAAAAATGCGCAACTTTTCGCGTAAGTTTTAACGCTACGCAAAATGCGCAACTTTTTACGCAACTTTCGTAATGGATAGGAAAACTCGCGTTTTTACGCAAAAATCGTATTGGATCCGAAAAATTCGTAAAGAATCCGAAAAAATACGAAAAAATCGCAAAGTACCGATCATTACGAAAAAAACGCAATCGGACTCCATTCGACCCGTTCGTGGGTAAGTAAATCAGCCCCTTAAGGTATGAAGATCCAAATTATGGAAAGACCCCTTATCTGGAATACCCTTGGTCCTGAGCATTCTGGATAACAGGTCCTATACCTGTACTAAAAATGTTTTCCTTTTTATATCATGTAGATCCTTGCAACCTATTTATTTAGTATATAAATTCTCACTTCTACGTTTTTAATGCACATTAGTCACTGGTTAAAGCCTGACATATTCGGTTTTACCTCATGTACCAATTTTGTAAAATTTCAAAAAACAGTGCTTAAGCTTGTTTATTTCAGTATAATAATCTTACAGTCCCATATCCCAGTTTAAAGGGGAAGTAAAAGCCATCATACCCTGGGCTACATAAGAATATATAATATAGTATAATTTAGTAATAATGTAGATTGCAAGCTGCATAAAACACAGATGAAAGGTATGAAAAGTAGTTAAATACTTCTACTTCTCTGCTATTCGTACACCTGGGTGTTCCCTGTAGGCATCCTATTCCCATCATGTCAGTGAAGTAGGGCAGGGGTGACTGGAGTCACAGGGTACATTTCTCCAAAGATGTTGTGTACTTTTTTCTACAAACTGAATCAGTGAAAGATACAACATAATTCGATGTTATAGGAACCATAATAAATTCAGCTCTGCGCTTGCAGAATAACTGATAACTGTGTTGGTTAGCATGTTGGTTATATTTGTGTTGTTATGGTTAGTATCCATGCAAAAAAACAACATTATCCTAATAATTATTTCTGATGCAAGGCAGGGTTTTATGAGCACTCAGTTTTTACAGTATGTATCAAAAATTGGGATTTCAGTTAAAATGGTAACATTATATAAGCAATAAGGAAGGACAGTTACCCACAAAAGGTAAGGAGCTATAAAGGCCAATAATGGCAGATAAGAACAGGCATGTGACAGCTATCAGCATGTGTAAACACTCAAATTATGCTATAAACAGATAAAACACCTGCAACTTTAGACAATGAGAACGTGTTTGCTGGCCTTGATCAATGAAACACGGACTTAACTAACCCTCTATTACAGTATATAAAATTGCAGTTTTCAGTTTTAGATCGAATGGCAGAGTAGACTCTGATACTATTGCTTTGCAGAGTATGTAAAGTATAGACAACGGTTTTGATCCTATCATTGGAAAAAGCATTAGAAGTTGGAATCACATACTTTTTCAACATAATAGCATAACTAGAAACTCTATGCAGTGTTTTCTTCTACATTTTGGTCACTCTTTACATTTGAAGTGCGTAATCACTTTCATCCCTTGGTGCATATTTACTAAAGGATACATTATCTAATCTGCTAAGTTTACTAAAGTTTGCCTCAATTCATCGGCTGTATTTTCAGATTTCATACTTACTAAAACTCACAAGTTAAGAGAAATATGGCAAATGTTCTCCTGTTGTTAATTTTCTGTTCATATTCACCTGTGATTTTCCCCATACAATTATAGTTGAGAGAATTTGGCACCATAAATGATACATGTGGAATATTAGCATGGAGGAGGTGACATACATAATGAAATGCTAATGTAGCTGCTATGTTTTTATAATGTTCATTTTCTTGGTGAAGATTCATTCTTTGTGCCCTTAGTAAACCATCAAGGATTCACTGGAGATATGTTGCCAACCCAAAGAGAATTTTTGCCAAAGCAAAGTTCTTTTATACTCTCCTTTCTGTAAATTGATGTTGTTGTATGAAATTTTATTCTTCATCAAAATACTCTCATTTTCTCTTTCGCCCTTTAGTTAATATGCCCACTCTAAGCCTTTTCTAAGGCTAATGGCACACTGGGCTTTTTGCCAGTCTGCCCCTAACCAGTCGTAATGTTGTTTAATGGAAAGCACCCTGTCTGATGCGCAAGAGCAGTGACAAAATGACCATGTGAGCAGTAACAAATGTCATCTGAGTTTTTCCCTTTGACCTTTATGCTGTATGCCTATAAGTCATAATCACAATATATCAAATATCTCCCCCTTAATGTGCTCAGGGGTGACTGAGTTGTATGAAGGATTGAAAAGAACAATGGGGCTGTTCCTGTAATGTGCTCTGTAAACAAATTAAAATCATAGCAGAAGTACAATTACTGCTGCAGTACAGCAAGCTCCAAACCCTGGTCAAAGAACCATTTTAATCTTTCACAAAAGGTCCCTATTTGCAGTCACTGTTTTATTCAGACTTGTAGCCTAGAAACTCACTGGAAAGTGTATATAGCCAACATCAATGTCCACGTTTACAGGCTCTGCATTGTGCAATATATCTCTGTGATGGACCAACACAAAACAGGTTTGCTGTTTGAGCTTGCAATTCTTATATTTGCTAACATTTCATTGGTTTACTAAGCGTGGCCCATTCTACAACAGTTACAACAGTTACCTGGAGGCCATACTAACAGTTTAAAGAGTAAAGTGCTTTTATATGAGAATCTGTACCAGTATAATATTTTCCTTTCCTTTTTAACCTGATTAAGTTATTTCCAATTTTTCTTTTCCAGCATTGTCCTTGGAGGGTATTTTCCTTGATTTAGTATACACTCTGTTCTGACCCAATCTAACCTTTCTTGCTGTTCACATTTGTGTTCCCTTGTATAAAGAAAACATTTAATTTAATAAATAAAGACTTGTGAAGTAGGGCTATAAATTAAAAAAAGTGGACGCAGTTTATTATGTACTCATGACGCAATTGGTGGTGGTGCATCCACATCCCCATGTACCATAGCCAGGGGTGATAGCACTAATGCACACATACCTGACAAACAAACGTAAATAGAAATTAAAACATAATATATGATCAATCTAACCTTCTTCTGTACATATCATTCTAATAAATAAGACAAATGTCATCGGTAGCTAATAAGAACTTTTGTTAAACAAATATTCCATCCATAGGCTCAAGTTGCAGACAAATGACTGTGTGTATTAATAGCATTTGTCATCGTGAGCTTTTAAATGTGATGTGGCGTGTGTTTGTCCTTTTATTGTACTTGGCAACAAGAAAGTTCGTACAAATGCAATGTTAAATACACATCTTTACAATACCCATTGAACATAATGGTATGGAATGACTGGGTTGCAGGAGGCAAGAAAGCAGTATCAAATAACATTTAAATCATCCCTTTATCATAAGACCATTGTTGAGTGTTAATAGAAAGACCACAATTATGGGCTGTCAAACTTATTTCTCATTTCCATTTGTGTTGAGAGAATTTCCAACAAATAATTTTAAATGGGGGAATGTAATGCCAATTCTCAGTTTTAATTATGCAACTGTTTTCCCATGTATATATTTACCTACTGTATAAATAACTTCTTCAAACAACTTACCAACTTATTTTATATATAGGTAGGGTGCTATATCCAACACGTGTTATATATACATAATACACTGTCCTTGTTTAGAAAGTTCTGTTTTCCCTATTTTACATACCTAGGTGGACACCATTCTGAAAGTCATTAAGGCACACTGATTATAAAGGGAAGTGTGCAGGTTGTAACTCAGTAAATAAGTACCACTCACAATACAATGAATAAACTTCATGGCCCTCGAGGGCTTTCAGTATTCACAACGAGCAAAGTCTGTTTTTCCCTACAGAGAGCTGTGGTTAGAGATAATAAGATATGAAGCCCAAAGAATAAAAACACAATGTCAATAAAGCACAATATATACTATGAACAATTATTGGCAGGGTTCTGTTTTGTAAATGCCATTAAATGCACTTTGTCATCTGTCAACTGGGAGGTGCAAATGTACATAGAAACTTGAGGAACTGTGCAGTCACTAGTTTAATAAAATAGCACCCCCCCCCTCAAATCATGCAGGTAAAATCCATAATTCTTGGGACCTGTGGTTTTATGGATAAAGCTTCTTTTTTGTACTGTAGAGCCCCATGCCTTATGGCTATGTTTAAATATTAAAAACCCAGTAAGCTTAAAAAGTATCGATTTGTGCCAGTTATGAGATTCTGTCTTGCATTACAGAGAAAGAGCAATACAATACAGAGAAAGAGCAATTGGTCATTTAAATAGGGTACTTTAGGGGGCACATTCATTAAAGCACAATGACCACAATTAGAAAAATTTTTTATTTTTTCTAAAGTTTAGAACTTTTTCTACTGTTAACGATAATATCGTTAAAAAAAGTACGAGTTTTTTTTTTATACGTTCGTTATTCCATGAAAAATTAGTACTTTTCAAACTTTATGCAACGACAAGAAAATTTCGGAATTCATTCAAACTTTGGTATTGTGACTATCTTTTGGCCAGGTTGGAGCTGCAGAGTGCCATTGAGTCCTATGGAAGGCTTCCAAAATCATGCATTGAAAATGTAATATAATATTTCAATATCTCACTGAAATAAGAAACTTTCTAAATATAATCAATTAAAAATTCTATACTGTTTCTGAAATACACAAGTTTCTCTTTGCTATCAGAAAAATGTCTCTCTTCTGTCTATCTTAACGCAGGAGTCAGATTTTGATTCAGTTAGTTCTAATACACCCTTGGGGCACACACTTTGGGGCACATTTACTAATCCACGAACGTCCGAAAAGCATCCGAATGCGTTTTTTTCGTAATGATCAGTATTTTGTGATTTTTTCGGAAATTGTCGCGACTTTTTCGTAGACGTTACGACTTTTTCGTAAATTCTTGCATCTTTTTTTAGCGTTACGACTTGCGCGAATTGTCGCGACTTTTTCGTAGCCAATCGCGCCGAGTACGAAAGTTTCGGATTCATTCAAGCTTCAGTATCGTGACTTTCCTTGGGCCAGGTTGGAGCTGCAGAGTGCCATTGAGTCCTTTGGGAGGCTTCAAAAATCATGCAAAGTCTGAAAGTTTTGCCCGCAGTTTACGAGCGCTTAATACGAAAAAGTACGAATTCGCTCAAGTTATAACAGCTACGAAAAAGTCGCGACAATTTAAGAAAAAGTCGTAACGGCGACGAAAAAAACACAAAAAATACGAAAAAGTCGCAAAATGTTAGTTTTCCAATCGGAATTTTTACCATTCGGATTCGTGGGTTAGTAAATCAGCCCCTTTGCCTAGAAGATGTATTAGTGCTCATTTTTTCACACACTTGCCTAGAAGATGTATTAGAGCTAATTTTTTCAAATGAAGAAAATCATGACTCTCTATATGCAGGATGTGTGCCAGAGCCAGCTATTTTGTTAGATTTTGTTTGTGTTAGAGTCAGTCACTTGAGTAGGCTCTTTTACATCTGCTAGGAAAGGGGCCCCCTAAATGATGTGTTAGATCTAAATGTCAATCAAAATATGACCGACTGTATGAAGGGAGACATGGTGCTGAGAGAGGATTAGTAAAGAGTAACTTGATTATTTTAGAAACAGTATACAGTTTTTAATTGATTATATTTATAAAGTTTCATATTTCTATGAGAGAAAGCAAGTATTACATTTTTATTTTTGTAATAGTTACCCTTTAAATTGGTGTAAACGTAAACATGTTTGAGAGCCCTGGATAAGCCAGCGAGGCTGTAATGATAAAACTATTTTAGTATTCTGTATAAATGGACTAGAATATACTGCATGCTAAATAAGGGGACATGAAAGTGGACTA